>NW_027370053.1:0-38576 GCF_046119375.1 Phyllobates terribilis
GCACAAACAGTAATATCTCCACATTGCACGGTGCAATTCTGAAATTTTTAGCTTTTTCCTGTTAATCCTAGCATGATAAAGAAGATTCAAAGAGAGTGAGATGCCAGCTCCTTTCATTCAGTCAGTAGCTTCAAACATTTCTGGACGTTTTTCAATGGCAAAAATCAATGAATATTGTAAATGCACAAACAGTAATATCTCCACATTGCACGGTGCAATTCTGAAATTTTTAGCTTTTTCCTGTTAATCCTAGCATGATAAAGAAGATTCAAAGAGAGTGAGATGCCAGCTCCTTTCATTCAGTCAGTAGCTTCAAACATTTCTGGTATATGAAAAACATGTTTTTCAATGGCAAAAATCAATGAATATTGTAAATGCACAAACAGTAATATCTCCACATTGCACGGTGCAATTCTGAAATTTTTAGCTTTTTCCTGTTAATCCTAGCATGATAAAGAAGATTCAAAGAGAGTGAGATGCCAGCTCCTTTCATTCAGTCAGTAGCTTCAAACATTTCTGGTATATGAAAAACATGTTTTTCAATGGCAAAAATCAATGAATATTGTAAATGCACAAACAGTAATATCTCCACATTGCACGGTGCAATTCTGAAATTTTTTGCTTTTTCCTGCTAATCCTAGCATGATAAAGAAGATTCAAAGAGAGTGAGATGCCAGCTCCTTTCATTCAGTCAGTAGCTTCAAACATTTCTGGACGTTTTTCAATGGCAAAAATCAATGAATATTGTAAATGCACAAACAGTAATATCTCCACATTGCACGGTGCAATTCTGAAATTTTTAGCTTTTTCCTGTTAATCCTAGCATGATAAAGAAGATTCAAAGAGAGTGAGATGCCAGCTCCTTTCATTCAGTCAGTAGCTTCAAACATTTCTGGTATATGAAAAACATGTTTTTCAATGGCAAAAATCAATGAATATTGTAAATGCACAAACAGTAATATCTCCACATTGCACGGTGCAATTCTGAAATTTTTAGCTTTTTCCTGTTAATCCTAGCATGATAAAGAAGATTCAAAGAGAGTGAGATGCCAGCTCCTTTCATTCAGTCAGTAGCTTCAAACATTTCTGGTATATGAAAAACATGTTTTTCAATGGCAAAAATCAATGAATATTGTAAATGCACAAACAGTAATATCTCCACATTGCACGGTGCAATTCTGAAATTTTTAGCTTTTTCCTGTTAATCCTAGCATGATAAAGAAGATTCAAAGAGAGTGAGATGCCAGCTCCTTTCATTCAGTCAGTAGCTTCAAACATTTCTGGTATATGAAAAACATGTTTTTCAATGGCAAAAATCAATGAATATTGTAAATGCACAAACAGTAATATCTCCACATTGCACGGTGCAATTCTGAAATTTTTAGCTTTTTCCTGTTAATCCTAGCATGATAAAGAAGATTCAAAGAGAGTGAGATGCCAGCTCCTTTCATTCAGTCAGTAGCTTCAAACATTTCTGGTATATGAAAAACATGTTTTTCAATGGCAAAAATCAATGAATATTGTAAATGCACAAACAGTAATATCTCCACATTGCACGGTGCAATTCTGAAATTTTTAGCTTTTTCCTGTTAATCCTAGCATGATAAAGAAGATTCAAAGAGAGTGAGATGCCAGCTCCTTTCATTCAGTCAGTAGCTTCAAACATTTCTGGACGTTTTTCAATGGCAAAAATCAATGAATATTGTAAATGCACAAACAGTAATATCTCCACATTGCACGGTGCAATTCTGAAATTTTTAGCTTTTTCCTGTTAATCCTAGCATGATAAAGAAGATTCAAAGAGAGTGAGATGCCAGCTCCTTTCATTCAGTCAGTAGCTTCAAACATTTCTGGACGTTTTTCAATGGCAAAAATCAATGAATATTGTAAATGCACAAACAGTAATATCTCCACATTGCACGGTGCAATTCTGAAATTTTTAGCTTTTTCCTGTTAATCCTAGCATGATAAAGAAGATTCAAAGAGAGTGAGATGCCAGCTCCTTTCATTCAGTCAGTAGCTTCAAACATTTCTGGTATATGAAAAACATGTTTTTCAATGGCAAAAATCAATGAATATTGTAAATGCACAAACAGTAATATCTCCACATTGCACGGTGCAATTCTGAAATTTTTAGCTTTTTCCTGTTAATCCTAGCATGATAAAGAAGATTCAAAGAGAGTGAGATGCCAGCTCCTTTCATTCAGTCAGTAGCTTCAAACATTTCTGGTATATGAAAAACATGTTTTTCAATGGCAAAAATCAATGAATATTGTAAATGCACAAACAGTAATATCTCCACATTGCACGGTGCAATTCTGAAATTTTTTGCTTTTTCCTGCTAATCCTAGCATGATAAAGAAGATTCAAAGAGAGTGAGATGCCAGCTCCTTTCATTCAGTCAGTAGCTTCAAACATTTCTGGTATAAGGAAAAACATGTTTTTCAATGGCAAAAATCAATGAATATTGTAAATGCACAAACAGTAATATCTCCACATTGCACGGTGCAATTCTGAAATTTTTAGCTTTTTCCTGTTAATCCTAGCATGATAAAGAAGATTCAAAGAGAGTGAGATGCCAGCTCCTTTCATTCAGTCAGTAGCTTCAAACATTTCTGGTATATGAAAAACATGTTTTTCAATGGCAAAAATCAATGAATATTGTAAATGCACAAACAGTAATATCTCCACATTGCACGGTGCAATTCTGAAATTTTTAGCTTTTTCCTGTTAATCCTAGCATGATAAAGAAGATTCAAAGAGAGTGAGATGCCAGCTCCTTTCATTCAGTCAGTAGCTTCAAACATTTCTGGTATATGAAAAACATGTTTTTCAATGGCAAAAATCAATGAATATTGTAAATGCACAAACAGTAATATCTCCACATTGCACGGTGCAATTCTGAAATTTTTAGCTTTTTCCTGTTAATCCTAGCATGATAAAGAAGATTCAAAGAGAGTGAGATGCCAGCTCCTTTCATTCAGTCAGTAGCTTCAAACATTTCTGGTATATGAAAAACATGTTTTTCAATGGCAAAAATCAATGAATATTGTAAATGCACAAACAGTAATATCTCCACATTGCACGGTGCAATTCTGAAATTTTTAGCTTTTTCCTGTTAATCCTAGCATGATAAAGAAGATTCAAAGAGAGTGAGATGCCAGCTCCTTTCATTCAGTCAGTAGCTTCAAACATTTCTGGTATATGAAAAACATGTTTTTCAATGGCAAAAATCAATGAATATTGTAAATGCACAAACAGTAATATCTCCACATTGCACGGTGCAATTCTGAAATTTTTAGCTTTTTCCTGTTAATCCTAGCATGATAAAGAAGATTCAAAGAGAGTGAGATGCCAGCTCCTTTCATTCAGTCAGTAGCTTCAAACATTTCTGGACGTTTTTCAATGGCAAAAATCAATGAATATTGTAAATGCACAAACAGTAATATCTCCACATTGCACGGTGCAATTCTGAAATTTTTAGCTTTTTCCTGTTAATCCTAGCATGATAAAGAAGATTCAAAGAGAGTGAGATGCCAGCTCCTTTCATTCAGTCAGTAGCTTCAAACATTTCTGGTATATGAAAAACATGTTTTTCAATGGCAAAAATCAATGAATATTGTAAATGCACAAACAGTAATATCTCCACATTGCACGGTGCAATTCTGAAATTTTTAGCTTTTTCCTGTTAATCCTAGCATGATAAAGAAGATTCAAAGAGAGTGAGATGCCAGCTCCTTTCATTCAGTCAGTAGCTTCAAACATTTCTGGTATATGAAAAACATGTTTTTCAATGGCAAAAATCAATGAATATTGTAAATGCACAAACAGTAATATCTCCACATTGCACGGTGCAATTCTGAAATTTTTAGCTTTTTCCTGTTAATCCTAGCATGATAAAGAAGATTCAAAGAGAGTGAGATGCCAGCTCCTTTCATTCAGTCAGTAGCTTCAAACATTTCTGGTATATGAAAAACATGTTTTTCAATGGCAAAAATCAATGAATATTGTAAATGCACAAACAGTAATATCTCCACATTGCACGGTGCAATTCTGAAATTTTTAGCTTTTTCCTGTTAATCCTAGCATGATAAAGAAGATTCAAAGAGAGTGAGATGCCAGCTCCTTTCATTCAGTCAGTAGCTTCAAACATTTCTGGTATATGAAAAACATGTTTTTCAATGGCAAAAATCAATGAATATTGTAAATGCACAAACAGTAATATCTCCACATTGCACGGTGCAATTCTGAAATTTTTAGCTTTTTCCTGTTAATCCTAGCATGATAAAGAAGATTCAAAGAGAGTGAGATGCCAGCTCCTTTCATTCAGTCAGTAGCTTCAAACATTTCTGGACGTTTTTCAATGGCAAAAATCAATGAATATTGTAAATGCACAAACAGTAATATCTCCACATTGCACGGTGCAATTCTGAAATTTTTAGCTTTTTCCTGTTAATCCTAGCATGATAAAGAAGATTCAAAGAGAGTGAGATGCCAGCTCCTTTCATTCAGTCAGTAGCTTCAAACATTTCTGGTATATGAAAAACATGTTTTTCAATGGCAAAAATCAATGAATATTGTAAATGCACAAACAGTAATATCTCCACATTGCACGGTGCAATTCTGAAATTTTTAGCTTTTTCCTGTTAATCCTAGCATGATAAAGAAGATTCAAAGAGAGTGAGATGCCAGCTCCTTTCATTCAGTCAGTAGCTTCAAACATTTCTGGACGTTTTTCAATGGCAAAAATCAATGAATATTGTAAATGCACAAACAGTAATATCTCCACATTGCACGGTGCAATTCTGAAATTTTTAGCTTTTTCCTGTTAATCCTAGCATGATAAAGAAGATTCAAAGAGAGTGAGATGCCAGCTCCTTTCATTCAGTCAGTAGCTTCAAACATTTCTGGACGTTTTTCAATGGCAAAAATCAATGAATATTGTAAATGCACAAACAGTAATATCTCCACATTGCACGGTGCAATTCTGAAATTTTTAGCTTTTTCCTGTTAATCCTAGCATGATAAAGAAGATTCAAAGAGAGTGAGATGCCAGCTCCTTTCATTCAGTCAGTAGCTTCAAACATTTCTGGTATATGAAAAACATGTTTTTCAATGGCAAAAATCAATGAATATTGTAAATGCACAAACAGTAATATCTCCACATTGCACGGTGCAATTCTGAAATTTTTAGCTTTTTCCTGTTAATCCTAGCATGATAAAGAAGATTCAAAGAGAGTGAGATGCCAGCTCCTTTCATTCAGTCAGTAGCTTCAAACATTTCTGGTATATGAAAAACATGTTTTTCAATGGCAAAAATCAATGAATATTGTAAATGCACAAACAGTAATATCTCCACATTGCACGGTGCAATTCTGAAATTTTTAGCTTTTTCCTGCTAATCCTAGCATGATAAAGAAGATTCAAAGAGAGTGAGATGCCAGCTCCTTTCATTCAGTCAGTAGCTTCAAACATTTCTGGACGTTTTTCAATGGCAAAAATCAATGAATATTGTAAATGCACAAACAGTAATATCTCCACATTGCACGGTGCAATTCTGAAATTTTTAGCTTTTTCCTGTTAATCCTAGCATGATAAAGAAGATTCAAAGAGAGTGAGATGCCAGCTCCTTTCATTCAGTCAGTAGCTTCAAACATTTCTGGTATATGAAAAACATGTTTTTCAATGGCAAAAATCAATGAATATTGTAAATGCACAAACAGTAATATCTCCACATTGCACGGTGCAATTCTGAAATTTTTAGCTTTTTCCTGTTAATCCTAGCATGATAAAGAAGATTCAAAGAGAGTGAGATGCCAGCTCCTTTCATTCAGTCAGTAGCTTCAAACATTTCTGGTATATGAAAAACATGTTTTTCAATGGCAAAAATCAATGAATATTGTAAATGCACAAACAGTAATATCTCCACATTGCACGGTGCAATTCTGAAATTTTTTGCTTTTTCCTGTTAATCCTAGCATGATAAAGAAGATTCAAAGAGAGTGAGATGCCAGCTCCTTTCATTCAGTCAGTAGCTTCAAACATTTCTGGACGTTTTTCAATGGCAAAAATCAATGAATATTGTAAATGCACAAACAGTAATATCTCCACATTGCACGGTGCAATTCTGAAATTTTTAGCTTTTTCCTGTTAATCCTAGCATGATAAAGAAGATTCAAAGAGAGTGAGATGCCAGCTCCTTTCATTCAGTCAGTAGCTTCAAACATTTCTGGTATATGAAAAACATGTTTTTCAATGGCAAAAATCAATGAATATTGTAAATGCACAAACAGTAATATCTCCACATTGCACGGTGCAATTCTGAAATTTTTAGCTTTTTCCTGTTAATCCTAGCATGATAAAGAAGATTCAAAGAGAGTGAGATGCCAGCTCCTTTCATTCAGTCAGTAGCTTCAAACATTTCTGGACGTTTTTCAATGGCAAAAATCAATGAATATTGTAAATGCACAAACAGTAATATCTCCACATTGCACGGTGCAATTCTGAAATTTTTAGCTTTTTCCTGTTAATCCTAGCATGATAAAGAAGATTCAAAGAGAGTGAGATGCCAGCTCCTTTCATTCAGTCAGTAGCTTCAAACATTTCTGGTATATGAAAAACATGTTTTTCAATGGCAAAAATCAATGAATATTGTAAATGCACAAACAGTAATATCTCCACATTGCACGGTGCAATTCTGAAATTTTTTGCTTTTTCCTGTTAATCCTAGCATGATAAAGAAGATTCAAAGAGAGTGAGATGCCAGCTCCTTTCATTCAGTCAGTAGCTTCAAACATTTCTGGACGTTTTTCGATGGCAAAAATCAATGAATATTGTAAATGCACAAACAGTAATATCTCCACATTGCACGGTGCAATTCTGAAATTTTTAGCTTTTTCCTGTTAATCCTAGCATGATAAAGAAGATTCAAAGAGAGTGAGATGCCAGCTCCTTTCATTCAGTCAGTAGCTTCAAACATTTCTGGTATATGAAAAACATGTTTTTCAATGGCAAAAATCAATGAATATTGTAAATGCACAAACAGTAATATCTCCACATTGCACGGTGCAATTCTGAAATTTTTAGCTTTTTCCTGTTAATCCTAGCATGATAAAGAAGATTCAAAGAGAGTGAGATGCCAGCTCCTTTCATTCAGTCAGTAGCTTCAAACATTTCTGGTATATGAAAAACATGTTTTTCAATGGCAAAAATCAATGAATATTGTAAATGCACAAACAGTAATATCTCCACATTGCACGGTGCAATTCTGAAATTTTTAGCTTTTTCCTGTTAATCCTAGCATGATAAAGAAGATTCAAAGAGAGTGAGATGCCAGCTCCTTTCATTCAGTCAGTAGCTTCAAACATTTCTGGACGTTTTTCAATGGCAAAAATCAATGAATATTGTAAATGCACAAACAGTAATATCTCCACATTGCACGGTGCAATTCTGAAATTTTTAGCTTTTTCCTGTTAATCCTAGCATGATAAAGAAGATTCAAAGAGAGTGAGATGCCAGCTCCTTTCATTCAGTCAGTAGCTTCAAACATTTCTGGTATATGAAAAACATGTTTTTCAATGGCAAAAATCAATGAATATTGTAAATGCACAAACAGTAATATCTCCACATTGCACGGTGCAATTCTGAAATTTTTAGCTTTTTCCTGTTAATCCTAGCATGATAAAGAAGATTCAAAGAGAGTGAGATGCCAGCTCCTTTCATTCAGTCAGTAGCTTCAAACATTTCTGGTATATGAAAAACATGTTTTTCAATGGCAAAAATCAATGAATATTGTAAATGCACAAACAGTAATATCTCCACATTGCACGGTGCAATTCTGAAATTTTTTGCTTTTTCCTGTTAATCCTAGCATGATAAAGAAGATTCAAAGAGAGTGAGATGCCAGCTCCTTTCATTCAGTCAGTAGCTTCAAACATTTCTGGACGTTTTTCAATGGCAAAAATCAATGAATATTGTAAATGCACAAACAGTAATATCTCCACATTGCACGGTGCAATTCTGAAATTTTTAGCTTTTTCCTGTTAATCCTAGCATGATAACGAAGATTCAAAGAGAGTGAGATGCCAGCTCCTTTCATTCAGTCAGTAGCTTCAAACATTTCTGGTATATGAAAAACATGTTTTTCAATGGCAAAAATCAATGAATATTGTAAATGCACAAACAGTAATATCTCCACATTGCACGGTGCAATTCTGAAATTTTTAGCTTTTTCCTGTTAATCCTAGCATGATAAAGAAGATTCAAAGAGAGTGAGATGCCAGCTCCTTTCATTCAGTCAGTAGCTTCAAACATTTCTGGTATATGAAAAACATGTTTTTCAATGGCAAAAATCAATGAATATTGTAAATGCACAAACAGTAATATCTCCACATTGCACGGTGCAATTCTGAAATTTTTAGCTTTTTCCTGCTAATCCTAGCATGATAAAGAAGATTCAAAGAGAGTGAGATGCCAGCTCCTTTCATTCAGTCAGTAGCTTCAAACATTTCTGGACGTTTTTCAATGGCAAAAATCAATGAATATTGTAAATGCACAAACAGTAATATCTCCACATTGCACGGTGCAATTCTGAAATTTTTAGCTTTTTCCTGTTAATCCTAGCATGATAAAGAAGATTCAAAGAGAGTGAGATGCCAGCTCCTTTCATTCAGTCAGTAGCTTCAAACATTTCTGGTATATGAAAAACGTTTTTCAATGGCAAAAATCAATGAATATTGTAAATGCACAAACAGTAATATCTCCACATTGCACGGTGCAATTCTGAAATTTTTAGCTTTTTCCTGTTAATCCTAGCATGATAAAGAAGATTCAAAGAGAGTGAGATGCCAGCTCCTTTCATTCAGTCAGTAGCTTCAAACATTTCTGGACGTTTTTCAATGGCAAAAATCAATGAATATTGTAAATGCACAAACAGTAATATCTCCACATTGCACGGTGCAATTCTGAAATTTTTAGCTTTTTCCTGTTAATCCTAGCATGATAAAGAAGATTCAAAGAGAGTGAGATGCCAGCTCCTTTCATTCAGTCAGTAGCTTCAAACATTTCTGGACGTTTTTCAATGGCAAAAATCAATGAATATTGTAAATGCACAAACAGTAATATCTCCACATTGCACGGTGCAATTCTGAAATTTTTAGCTTTTTCCTGTTAATCCTAGCATGATAAAGAAGATTCAAAGAGAGTGAGATGCCAGCTCCTTTCATTCAGTCAGTAGCTTCAAACATTTCTGGACGTTTTTCAATGGCAAAAATCAATGAATATTGTAAATGCACAAACAGTAATATCTCCACATTGCACGGTGCAATTCTGAAATTTTTTGCTTTTTCCTGTTAATCCTAGCATGATAACGAAGATTCAAAGAGAGTGAGATGCCAGCTCCTTTCATTCAGTCAGTAGCTTCAAACATTTCTGGTATATGAAAAACATGTTTTTCAATGGCAAAAATCAATGAATATTGTAAATGCACAAACAGTAATATCTCCACATTGCACGGTGCAATTCTGAAATTTTTAGCTTTTTCCTGTTAATCCTAGCATGATAAAGAAGATTCAAAGAGAGTGAGATGCCAGCTCCTTTCATTCAGTCAGTAGCTTCAAACATTTCTGGTATATGAAAAACATGTTTTTCAATGGCAAAAATCAATGAATATTGTAAATGCACAAACAGTAATATCTCCACATTGCACGGTGCAATTCTGAAATTTTTAGCTTTTTCCTGCTAATCCTAGCATGATAAAGAAGATTCAAAGAGAGTGAGATGCCAGCTCCTTTCATTCAGTCAGTAGCTTCAAACATTTCTGGACGTTTTTCAATGGCAAAAATCAATGAATATTGTAAATGCACAAACAGTAATATCTCCACATTGCACGGTGCAATTCTGAAATTTTTAGCTTTTTCCTGTTAATCCTAGCATGATAAAGAAGATTCAAAGAGAGTGAGATGCCAGCTCCTTTCATTCAGTCAGTAGCTTCAAACATTTCTGGTATATGAAAAACATGTTTTTCAATGGCAAAAATCAATGAATATTGTAAATGCACAAACAGTAATATCTCCACATTGCACGGTGCAATTCTGAAATTTTTAGCTTTTTCCTGTTAATCCTAGCATGATAAAGAAGATTCAAAGAGAGTGAGATGCCAGCTCCTTTCATTCAGTCAGTAGCTTCAAACATTTCTGGACGTTTTTCAATGGCAAAAATCAATGAATATTGTAAATGCACAAACAGTAATATCTCCACATTGCACGGTGCAATTCTGAAATTTTTAGCTTTTTCCTGTTAATCCTAGCATGATAAAGAAGATTCAAAGAGAGTGAGATGCCAGCTCCTTTCATTCAGTCAGTAGCTTCAAACATTTCTGGACGTTTTTCAATGGCAAAAATCAATGAATATTGTAAATGCACAAACAGTAATATCTCCACATTGCACGGTGCAATTCTGAAATTTTTAGCTTTTTCCTGTTAATCCTAGCATGATAAAGAAGATTCAAAGAGAGTGAGATGCCAGCTCCTTTCATTCAGTCAGTAGCTTCAAACATTTCTGGACGTTTTTCAATGGCAAAAATCAATGAATATTGTAAATGCACAAACAGTAATATCTCCACATTGCACGGTGCAATTCTGAAATTTTTTGCTTTTTCCTGTTAATCCTAGCATGATAAAGAAGATTCAAAGAGAGTGAGATGCCAGCTCCTTTCATTCAGTCAGTAGCTTCAAACATTTCTGGTATATGAAAAACATGTTTTTCAATGGCAAAAATCAATGAATATTGTAAATGCACAAACAGTAATATCTCCACATTGCACGGTGCAATTCTGAAATTTTTAGCTTTTTCCTGCTAATCCTAGCATGATAAAGAAGATTCAAAGAGAGTGAGATGCCAGCTCCTTTCATTCAGTCAGTAGCTTCAAACATTTCTGGACGTTTTTCAATGGCAAAAATCAATGAATATTGTAAATGCACAAACAGTAATATCTCCACATTGCACGGTGCAATTCTGAAATTTTTAGCTTTTTCCTGTTAATCCTAGCATGATAAAGAAGATTCAAAGAGAGTGAGATGCCAGCTCCTTTCATTCAGTCAGTAGCTTCAAACATTTCTGGTATATGAAAAACATGTTTTTCAATGGCAAAAATCAATGAATATTGTAAATGCACAAACAGTAATATCTCCACATTGCACGGTGCAATTCTGAAATTTTTAGCTTTTTCCTGTTAATCCTAGCATGATAAAGAAGATTCAAAGAGAGTGAGATGCCAGCTCCTTTCATTCAGTCAGTAGCTTCAAACATTTCTGGTATATGAAAAACATGTTTTTCAATGGCAAAAATCAATGAATATTGTAAATGCACAAACAGTAATATCTCCACATTGCACGGTGCAATTCTGAAATTTTTAGCTTTTTCCTGTTAATCCTAGCATGATAAAGAAGATTCAAAGAGAGTGAGATGCCAGCTCCTTTCATTCAGTCAGTAGCTTCAAACATTTCTGGACGTTTTTCAATGGCAAAAATCAATGAATATTGTAAATGCACAAACAGTAATATCTCCACATTGCACGGTGCAATTCTGAAATTTTTTGCTTTTTCCTGTTAATCCTAGCATGATAAAGAAGATTCAAAGAGAGTGAGATGCCAGCTCCTTTCATTCAGTCAGTAGCTTCAAACATTTCTGGTATATGAAAAACATGTTTTTCAATGGCAAAAATCAATGAATATTGTAAATGCACAAACAGTAATATCTCCACATTGCACGGTGCAATTCTGAAATTTTTAGCTTTTTCCTGTTAATCCTAGCATGATAAAGAAGATTCAAAGAGAGTGAGATGCCAGCTCCTTTCATTCAGTCAGTAGCTTCAAACATTTCTGGACGTTTTTCAATGGCAAAAATCAATGAATATTGTAAATGCACAAACAGTAATATCTCCACATTGCACGGTGCAATTCTGAAATTTTTAGCTTTTTCCTGTTAATCCTAGCATGATAAAGAAGATTCAAAGAGAGTGAGATGCCAGCTCCTTTCATTCAGTCAGTAGCTTCAAACATTTCTGGACGTTTTTCAATGGCAAAAATCAATGAATATTGTAAATGCACAAACAGTAATATCTCCACATTGCACGGTGCAATTCTGAAATTTTTAGCTTTTTCCTGTTAATCCTAGCATGATAAAGAAGATTCAAAGAGAGTGAGATGCCAGCTCCTTTCATTCAGTCAGTAGCTTCAAACATTTCTGGTATATGAAAAACATGTTTTTCAATGGCAAAAATCAATGAATATTGTAAATGCACAAACAGTAATATCTCCACATTGCACGGTGCAATTCTGAAATTTTTAGCTTTTTCCTGTTAATCCTAGCATGATAAAGAAGATTCAAAGAGAGTGAGATGCCAGCTCCTTTCATTCAGTCAGTAGCTTCAAACATTTCTGGACGTTTTTCAATGGCAAAAATCAATGAATATTGTAAATGCACAAACAGTAATATCTCCACATTGCACGGTGCAATTCTGAAATTTTTTGCTTTTTCCTGTTAATCCTAGCATGATAAAGAAGATTCAAAGAGAGTGAGATGCCAGCTCCTTTCATTCAGTCAGTAGCTTCAAACATTTCTGGTATATGAAAAACATGTTTTTCAATGGCAAAAATCAATGAATATTGTAAATGCACAAACAGTAATATCTCCACATTGCACGGTGCAATTCTGAAATTTTTTGCTTTTTCCTGTTAATCCTAGCATGATAAAGAAGATTCAAAGAGAGTGAGATGCCAGCTCCTTTCATTCAGTCAGTAGCTTCAAACATTTCTGGTATATGAAAAACATGTTTTTCAATGGCAAAAATCAATGAATATTGTAAATGCACAAACAGTAATATCTCCACATTGCACGGTGCAATTCTGAAATTTTTTGCTTTTTCCTGTTAATCCTAGCATGATAAAGAAGATTCAAAGAGAGTGAGATGCCAGCTCCTTTCATTCAGTCAGTAGCTTCAAACATTTCTGGTATATGAAAAACATGTTTTTCAATGGCAAAAATCAATGAATATTGTAAATGCACAAACAGTAATATCTCCACATTGCACGGTGCAATTCTGAAATTTTTAGCTTTTTCCTGTTAATCCTAGCATGATAAAGAAGATTCAAAGAGAGTGAGATGCCAGCTCCTTTCATTCAGTCAGTAGCTTCAAACATTTCTGGACGTTTTTCAATGGCAAAAATCAATGAATATTGTAAATGCACAAACAGTAATATCTCCACATTGCACGGTGCAATTCTGAAATTTTTAGCTTTTTCCTGTTAATCCTAGCATGATAAAGAAGATTCAAAGAGAGTGAGATGCCAGCTCCTTTCATTCAGTCAGTAGCTTCAAACATTTCTGGTATATGAAAAACATGTTTTTCAATGGCAAAAATCAATGAATATTGTAAATGCACAAACAGTAATATCTCCACATTGCACGGTGCAATTCTGAAATTTTTAGCTTTTTCCTGTTAATCCTAGCATGATAAAGAAGATTCAAAGAGAGTGAGATGCCAGCTCCTTTCATTCAGTCAGTAGCTTCAAACATTTCTGGACGTTTTTCAATGGCAAAAATCAATGAATATTGTAAATGCACAAACAGTAATATCTCCACATTGCACGGTGCAATTCTGAAATTTTTTGCTTTTTCCTGTTAATCCTAGCATGATAAAGAAGATTCAAAGAGAGTGAGATGCCAGCTCCTTTCATTCAGTCAGTAGCTTCAAACATTTCTGGACGTTTTTCAATGGCAAAAATCAATGAATATTGTAAATGCACAAACAGTAATATCTCCACATTGCACGGTGCAATTCTGAAATTTTTTGCTTTTTCCTGCTAATCCTAGCATGATAAAGAAGATTCAAAGAGAGTGAGATGCCAGCTCCTTTCATTCAGTCAGTAGCTTCAAACATTTCTGGTATATGAAAAACATGTTTTTCAATGGCAAAAATCAATGAATATTGTAAATGCACAAACAGTAATATCTCCACATTGCACGGTGCAATTCTGAAATTTTTAGCTTTTTCCTGTTAATCCTAGCATGATAAAGAAGATTCAAAGAGAGTGAGATGCCAGCTCCTTTCATTCAGTCAGTAGCTTCAAACATTTCTGGTATATGAAAAACATGTTTTTCAATGGCAAAAATCAATGAATATTGTAAATGCACAAACAGTAATATCTCCACATTGCACGGTGCAATTCTGAAATTTTTTGCTTTTTCCTGCTAATCCTAGCATGATAAAGAAGATTCAAAGAGAGTGAGATGCCAGCTCCATTCATTCAGTCAGTAGCTTCAAACATTTCTGGACGTTTTTCAATGGCAAAAATCAATGAATATTGTAAATGCACAAACAGTAATATCTCCACATTGCACGGTGCAATTCTGAAATTTTTAGCTTTTTCCTGTTAATCCTAGCATGATAAAGAAGATTCAAAGAGAGTGAGATGCCAGCTCCTTTCATTCAGTCAGTAGCTTCAAACATTTCTGGTATATGAAAAACATGTTTTTCAATGGCAAAAATCAATGAATATTGTAAATGCACAAACAGTAATATCTCCACATTGCACAGTGCAATTCTGAAATTTTTTGCTTTTTCCTGTTAATCCTAGCATGATAAAGAAGATTCAAAGAGAGTGAGATGCCAGCTCCTTTCATTCAGTCAGTAGCTTCAAACATTTCTGGACGTTTTTCAATGGCAAAAATCAATGAATATTGTAAATGCACAAACAGTAATATCTCCACATTGCACGGTGCAATTCTGAAATTTTTAGCTTTTTCCTGTTAATCCTAGCATGATAAAGAAGATTCAAAGAGAGTGAGATGCCAGCTCCTTTCATTCAGTCAGTAGCTTCAAACATTTCTGGTATATGAAAAACATGTTTTTCAATGGCAAAAATCAATGAATATTGTAAATGCACAAACAGTAATATCTCCACATTGCACGGTGCAATTCTGAAATTTTTTGCTTTTTCCTGCTAATCCTAGCATGATAAAGAAGATTCAAAGAGAGTGAGATGCCAGCTCCTTTCATTCAGTCAGTAGCTTCAAACATTTCTGGACGTTTTTCAATGGCAAGAATCAATGAATATTGTAAATGCACAAACAGTAATATCTCCACATTGCACGGTGCAATTCTGAAATTTTTAGCTTTTTCCTGTTAATCCTAGCATGATAAAGAAGATTCAAAGAGAGTGAGATGCCAGCTCCTTTCATTCAGTCAGTAGCTTCAAACATTTCTGGTATATGAAAAACATGTTTTTCAATGGCAAAAATCAATGAATATTGTAAATGCACAAACAGTAATATCTCCACATTGCACGGTGCAATTCTGAAATTTTTAGCTTTTTCCTGTTAATCCTAGCATGATAAAGAAGATTCAAAGAGAGTGAGATGCCAGCTCCTTTCATTCAGTCAGTAGCTTCAAACATTTCTGGTATATGAAAAACATGTTTTTCAATGGCAAAAATCAATGAATATTGTAAATGCACAAACAGTAATATCTCCACATTGCACGGTGCAATTCTGAAATTTTTTGCTTTTTCCTGTTAATCCTAGCATGATAAAGAAGATTCAAAGAGAGTGAGATGCCAGCTCCTTTCATTCAGTCAGTAGCTTCAAACATTTCTGGACGTTTTTCAATGGCAAAAATCAATGAATATTGTAAATGCACAAACAGTAATATCTCCACATTGCACGGTGCAATTCTGAAATTTTTAGCTTTTTCCTGTTAATCCTAGCATGATAACGAAGATTCAAAGAGAGTGAGATGCCAGCTCCTTTCATTCAGTCAGTAGCTTCAAACATTTCTGGTATATGAAAAACATGTTTTTCAATGGCAAAAATCAATGAATATTGTAAATGCACAAACAGTAATATCTCCACATTGCACGGTGCAATTCTGAAATTTTTAGCTTTTTCCTGTTAATCCTAGCATGATAAAGAAGATTCAAAGAGAGTGAGATGCCAGCTCCTTTCATTCAGTCAGTAGCTTCAAACATTTCTGGTATATGAAAAACATGTTTTTCAATGGCAAAAATCAATGAATATTGTAAATGCACAAACAGTAATATCTCCACATTGCACGGTGCAATTCTGAAATTTTTAGCTTTTTCCTGCTAATCCTAGCATGATAAAGAAGATTCAAAGAGAGTGAGATGCCAGCTCCTTTCATTCAGTCAGTAGCTTCAAACATTTCTGGACGTTTTTCAATGGCAAAAATCAATGAATATTGTAAATGCACAAACAGTAATATCTCCACATTGCACGGTGCAATTCTGAAATTTTTAGCTTTTTCCTGTTAATCCTAGCATGATAAAGAAGATTCAAAGAGAGTGAGATGCCAGCTCCTTTCATTCAGTCAGTAGCTTCAAACATTTCTGGTATATGAAAAACATGTTTTTCAATGGCAAAAATCAATGAATATTGTAAATGCACAAACAGTAATATCTCCACATTGCACGGTGCAATTCTGAAATTTTTAGCTTTTTCCTGTTAATCCTAGCATGATAAAGAAGATTCAAAGAGAGTGAGATGCCAGCTCCTTTCATTCAGTCAGTAGCTTCAAACATTTCTGGACGTTTTTCAATGGCAAAAATCAATGAATATTGTAAATGCACAAACAGTAATATCTCCACATTGCACGGTGCAATTCTGAAATTTTTAGCTTTTTCCTGTTAATCCTAGCATGATAAAGAAGATTCAAAGAGAGTGAGATGCCAGCTCCTTTCATTCAGTCAGTAGCTTCAAACATTTCTGGACGTTTTTCAATGGCAAAAATCAATGAATATTGTAAATGCACAAACAGTAATATCTCCACATTGCACGGTGCAATTCTGAAATTTTTAGCTTTTTCCTGTTAATCCTAGCATGATAAAGAAGATTCAAAGAGAGTGAGATGCCAGCTCCTTTCATTCAGTCAGTAGCTTCAAACATTTCTGGACGTTTTTCAATGGCAAAAATCAATGAATATTGTAAATGCACAAACAGTAATATCTCCACATTGCACGGTGCAATTCTGAAATTTTTTGCTTTTTCCTGTTAATCCTAGCATGATAAAGAAGATTCAAAGAGAGTGAGATGCCAGCTCCTTTCATTCAGTCAGTAGCTTCAAACATTTCTGGTATATGAAAAACATGTTTTTCAATGGCAAAAATCAATGAATATTGTAAATGCACAAACAGTAATATCTCCACATTGCACGGTGCAATTCTGAAATTTTTAGCTTTTTCCTGCTAATCCTAGCATGATAAAGAAGATTCAAAGAGAGTGAGATGCCAGCTCCTTTCATTCAGTCAGTAGCTTCAAACATTTCTGGACGTTTTTCAATGGCAAAAATCAATGAATATTGTAAATGCACAAACAGTAATATCTCCACATTGCACGGTGCAATTCTGAAATTTTTAGCTTTTTCCTGTTAATCCTAGCATGATAAAGAAGATTCAAAGAGAGTGAGATGCCAGCTCCTTTCATTCAGTCAGTAGCTTCAAACATTTCTGGTATATGAAAAACATGTTTTTCAATGGCAAAAATCAATGAATATTGTAAATGCACAAACAGTAATATCTCCACATTGCACGGTGCAATTCTGAAATTTTTAGCTTTTTCCTGTTAATCCTAGCATGATAAAGAAGATTCAAAGAGAGTGAGATGCCAGCTCCTTTCATTCAGTCAGTAGCTTCAAACATTTCTGGTATATGAAAAACATGTTTTTCAATGGCAAAAATCAATGAATATTGTAAATGCACAAACAGTAATATCTCCACATTGCACGGTGCAATTCTGAAATTTTTAGCTTTTTCCTGTTAATCCTAGCATGATAAAGAAGATTCAAAGAGAGTGAGATGCCAGCTCCTTTCATTCAGTCAGTAGCTTCAAACATTTCTGGACGTTTTTCAATGGCAAAAATCAATGAATATTGTAAATGCACAAACAGTAATATCTCCACATTGCACGGTGCAATTCTGAAATTTTTTGCTTTTTCCTGTTAATCCTAGCATGATAAAGAAGATTCAAAGAGAGTGAGATGCCAGCTCCTTTCATTCAGTCAGTAGCTTCAAACATTTCTGGTATATGAAAAACATGTTTTTCAATGGCAAAAATCAATGAATATTGTAAATGCACAAACAGTAATATCTCCACATTGCACGGTGCAATTCTGAAATTTTTAGCTTTTTCCTGTTAATCCTAGCATGATAAAGAAGATTCAAAGAGAGTGAGATGCCAGCTCCTTTCATTCAGTCAGTAGCTTCAAACATTTCTGGACGTTTTTCAATGGCAAAAATCAATGAATATTGTAAATGCACAAACAGTAATATCTCCACATTGCACGGTGCAATTCTGAAATTTTTAGCTTTTTCCTGTTAATCCTAGCATGATAAAGAAGATTCAAAGAGAGTGAGATGCCAGCTCCTTTCATTCAGTCAGTAGCTTCAAACATTTCTGGTATATGAAAAACATGTTTTTCAATGGCAAAAATCAATGAATATTGTAAATGCACAAACAGTAATATCTCCACATTGCACGGTGCAATTCTGAAATTTTTAGCTTTTTCCTGTTAATCCTAGCATGATAAAGAAGATTCAAAGAGAGTGAGATGCCAGCTCCTTTCATTCAGTCAGTAGCTTCAAACATTTCTGGACGTTTTTCAATGGCAAAAATCAATGAATATTGTAAATGCACAAACAGTAATATCTCCACATTGCACGGTGCAATTCTGAAATTTTTTGCTTTTTCCTGTTAATCCTAGCATGATAAAGAAGATTCAAAGAGAGTGAGATGCCAGCTCCTTTCATTCAGTCAGTAGCTTCAAACATTTCTGGTATATGAAAAACATGTTTTTCAATGGCAAAAATCAATGAATATTGTAAATGCACAAACAGTAATATCTCCACATTGCACGGTGCAATTCTGAAATTTTTTGCTTTTTCCTGTTAATCCTAGCATGATAAAGAAGATTCAAAGAGAGTGAGATGCCAGCTCCTTTCATTCAGTCAGTAGCTTCAAACATTTCTGGTATATGAAAAACATGTTTTTCAATGGCAAAAATCAATGAATATTGTAAATGCACAAACAGTAATATCTCCACATTGCACGGTGCAATTCTGAAATTTTTTGCTTTTTCCTGTTAATCCTAGCATGATAAAGAAGATTCAAAGAGAGTGAGATGCCAGCTCCTTTCATTCAGTCAGTAGCTTCAAACATTTCTGGTATATGAAAAACATGTTTTTCAATGGCAAAAATCAATGAATATTGTAAATGCACAAACAGTAATATCTCCACATTGCACGGTGCAATTCTGAAATTTTTAGCTTTTTCCTGTTAATCCTAGCATGATAAAGAAGATTCAAAGAGAGTGAGATGCCAGCTCCTTTCATTCAGTCAGTAGCTTCAAACATTTCTGGACGTTTTTCAATGGCAAAAATCAATGAATATTGTAAATGCACAAACAGTAATATCTCCACATTGCACGGTGCAATTCTGAAATTTTTAGCTTTTTCCTGTTAATCCTAGCATGATAAAGAAGATTCAAAGAGAGTGAGATGCCAGCTCCTTTCATTCAGTCAGTAGCTTCAAACATTTCTGGTATATGAAAAACATGTTTTTCAATGGCAAAAATCAATGAATATTGTAAATGCACAAACAGTAATATCTCCACATTGCACGGTGCAATTCTGAAATTTTTAGCTTTTTCCTGTTAATCCTAGCATGATAAAGAAGATTCAAAGAGAGTGAGATGCCAGCTCCTTTCATTCAGTCAGTAGCTTCAAACATTTCTGGACGTTTTTCAATGGCAAAAATCAATGAATATTGTAAATGCACAAACAGTAATATCTCCACATTGCACGGTGCAATTCTGAAATTTTTTGCTTTTTCCTGTTAATCCTAGCATGATAAAGAAGATTCAAAGAGAGTGAGATGCCAGCTCCTTTCATTCAGTCAGTAGCTTCAAACATTTCTGGACGTTTTTCAATGGCAAAAATCAATGAATATTGTAAATGCACAAACAGTAATATCTCCACATTGCACGGTGCAATTCTGAAATTTTTTGCTTTTTCCTGCTAATCCTAGCATGATAAAGAAGATTCAAAGAGAGTGAGATGCCAGCTCCTTTCATTCAGTCAGTAGCTTCAAACATTTCTGGTATATGAAAAACATGTTTTTCAATGGCAAAAATCAATGAATATTGTAAATGCACAAACAGTAATATCTCCACATTGCACGGTGCAATTCTGAAATTTTTAGCTTTTTCCTGTTAATCCTAGCATGATAAAGAAGATTCAAAGAGAGTGAGATGCCAGCTCCTTTCATTCAGTCAGTAGCTTCAAACATTTCTGGTATATGAAAAACATGTTTTTCAATGGCAAAAATCAATGAATATTGTAAATGCACAAACAGTAATATCTCCACATTGCACGGTGCAATTCTGAAATTTTTTGCTTTTTCCTGCTAATCCTAGCATGATAAAGAAGATTCAAAGAGAGTGAGATGCCAGCTCCTTTCATTCAGTCAGTAGCTTCAAACATTTCTGGACGTTTTTCAATGGCAAAAATCAATGAATATTGTAAATGCACAAACAGTAATATCTCCACATTGCACGGTGCAATTCTGAAATTTTTAGCTTTTTCCTGTTAATCCTAGCATGATAAAGAAGATTCAAAGAGAGTGAGATGCCAGCTCCTTTCATTCAGTCAGTAGCTTCAAACATTTCTGGTATATGAAAAACATGTTTTTCAATGGCAAAAATCAATGAATATTGTAAATGCACAAACAGTAATATCTCCACATTGCACAGTGCAATTCTGAAATTTTTTGCTTTTTCCTGTTAATCCTAGCATGATAAAGAAGATTCAAAGAGAGTGAGATGCCAGCTCCTTTCATTCAGTCAGTAGCTTCAAACATTTCTGGACGTTTTTCAATGGCAAAAATCAATGAATATTGTAAATGCACAAACAGTAATATCTCCACATTGCACGGTGCAATTCTGAAATTTTTAGCTTTTTCCTGTTAATCCTAGCATGATAAAGAAGATTCAAAGAGAGTGAGATGCCAGCTCCTTTCATTCAGTCAGTAGCTTCAAACATTTCTGGTATATGAAAAACATGTTTTTCAATGGCAAAAATCAATGAATATTGTAAATGCACAAACAGTAATATCTCCACATTGCACGGTGCAATTCTGAAATTTTTTGCTTTTTCCTGCTAATCCTAGCATGATAAAGAAGATTCAAAGAGAGTGAGATGCCAGCTCCTTTCATTCAGTCAGTAGCTTCAAACATTTCTGGTATATGAAAAACATGTTTTTCAATGGCAAAAATCAATGAATATTGTAAATGCACAAACAGTAATATCTCCACATTGCACGGTGCAATTCTGAAATTTTTAGCTTTTTCCTGTTAATCCTAGCATGATAAAGAAGATTCAAAGAGAGTGAGATGCCAGCTCCTTTCATTCAGTCAGTAGCTTCAAACATTTCTGGTATATGAAAAACATGTTTTTCAATGGCAAAAATCAATGAATATTGTAAATGCACAAACAGTAATATCTCCACATTGCACGGTGCAATTCTGAAATTTTTTGCTTTTTCCTGCTAATCCTAGCATGATAAAGAAGATTCAAAGAGAGTGAGATGCCAGCTCCTTTCATTCAGTCAGTAGCTTCAAACATTTCTGGACGTTTTTCAATGGCAAAAATCAATGAATATTGTAAATGCACAAACAGTAATATCTCCACATTGCACGGTGCAATTCTGAAATTTTTAGCTTTTTCCTGTTAATCCTAGCATGATAAAGAAGATTCAAAGAGAGTGAGATGCCAGCTCCTTTCATTCAGTCAGTAGCTTCAAACATTTCTGGACGTTTTTCAATGGCAAAAATCAATGAATATTGTAAATGCACAAACAGTAATATCTCCACATTGCACGGTGCAATTCTGAAATTTTTAGCTTTTTCCTGTTAATCCTAGCATGATAAAGAAGATTCAAAGAGAGTGAGATGCCAGCTCCTTTCATTCAGTCAGTAGCTTCAAACATTTCTGGTATATGAAAAACATGTTTTTCAATGGCAAAAATCAATGAATATTGTAAATGCACAAACAGTAATATCTCCACATTGCACGGTGCAATTCTGAAATTTTTAGCTTTTTCCTGTTAATCCTAGCATGATAAAGAAGATTCAAAGAGAGTGAGATGCCAGCTCCTTTCATTCAGTCAGTAGCTTCAAACATTTCTGGTATATGAAAAACATGTTTTTCAATGGCAAAAATCAATGAATATTGTAAATGCACAAACAGTAATATCTCCACATTGCACGGTGCAATTCTGAAATTTTTAGCTTTTTCCTGTTAATCCTAGCATGATAAAGAAGATTCAAAGAGAGTGAGATGCCAGCTCCTTTCATTCAGTCAGTAGCTTCAAACATTTCTGGTATATGAAAAACATGTTTTTCAATGGCAAAAATCAATGAATATTGTAAATGCACAAACAGTAATATCTCCACATTGCACGGTGCAATTCTGAAATTTTTAGCTTTTTCCTGTTAATCCTAGCATGATAAAGAAGATTCAAAGAGAGTGAGATGCCAGCTCCTTTCATTCAGTCAGTAGCTTCAAACATTTCTGGACATTTTTCAATGGCAAAAATCAATGAATATTGTAAATGCACAAACAGTAATATCTCCACATTGCACGGTGCAATTCTGAAATTTTTAGCTTTTTCCTGTTAATCCTAGCATGATAAAGAAGATTCAAAGAGAGTGAGATGCCAGCTCCTTTCATTCAGTCAGTAGCTTCAAACATTTCTGGTATATGAAAAACATGTTTTTCAATGGCAAAAATCAATGAATATTGTAAATGCACAAACAGTAATATCTCCACATTGCACGGTGCAATTCTGAAATTTTTAGCTTTTTCCTGTTAATCCTAGCATGATAAAGAAGATTCAAAGAGAGTGAGATGCCAGCTCCTTTCATTCAGTCAGTAGCTTCAAACATTTCTGGACGTTTTTCAATGGCAAAAATCAATGAATATTGTAAATGCACAAACAGTAATATCTCCACATTGCACGGTGCAATTCTGAAATTTTTAGCTTTTTCCTGTTAATCCTAGCATGATAAAGAAGATTCAAAGAGAGTGAGATGCCAGCTCCTTTCATTCAGTCAGTAGCTTCAAACATTTCTGGACGTTTTTCAATGGCAAAAATCAATGAATATTGTAAATGCACAAACAGTAATATCTCCACATTGCACGGTGCAATTCTGAAATTTTTAGCTTTTTCCTGTTAATCCTAGCATGATAAAGAAGATTCAAAGAGAGTGAGATGCCAGCTCCTTTCATTCAGTCAGTAGCTTCAAACATTTCTGGTATATGAAAAACATGTTTTTCAATGGCAAAAATCAATGAATATTGTAAATGCACAAACAGTAATATCTCCACATTGCACGGTGCAATTCTGAAATTTTTAGCTTTTTCCTGTTAATCCTAGCATGATAAAGAAGATTCAAAGAGAGTGAGATGCCAGCTCCTTTCATTCAGTCAGTAGCTTCAAACATTTCTGGTATATGAAAAACATGTTTTTCAATGGCAAAAATCAATGAATATTGTAAATGCACAAACAGTAATATCTCCACATTGCACGGTGCAATTCTGAAATTTTTAGCTTTTTCCTGCTAATCCTAGCATGATAAAGAAGATTCAAAGAGAGTGAGATGCCAGCTCCTTTCATTCAGTCAGTAGCTTCAAACATTTCTGGACGTTTTTCAATGGCAAAAATCAATGAATATTGTAAATGCACAAACAGTAATATCTCCACATTGCACGGTGCAATTCTGAAATTTTTAGCTTTTTCCTGTTAATCCTAGCATGATAAAGAAGATTCAAAGAGAGTGAGATGCCAGCTCCTTTCATTCAGTCAGTAGCTTCAAACATTTCTGGTATATGAAAAACATGTTTTTCAATGGCAAAAATCAATGAATATTGTAAATGCACAAACAGTAATATCTCCACATTGCACGGTGCAATTCTGAAATTTTTAGCTTTTTCCTGTTAATCCTAGCATGATAAAGAAGATTCAAAGAGAGTGAGATGCCAGCTCCTTTCATTCAGTCAGTAGCTTCAAACATTTCTGGTATATGAAAAACATGTTTTTCAATGGCAAAAATCAATGAATATTGTAAATGCACAAACAGTAATATCTCCACATTGCACGGTGCAATTCTGAAATTTTTTGCTTTTTCCTGTTAATCCTAGCATGATAAAGAAGATTCAAAGAGAGTGAGATGCCAGCTCCTTTCATTCAGTCAGTAGCTTCAAACATTTCTGGACGTTTTTCAATGGCAAAAATCAATGAATATTGTAAATGCACAAACAGTAATATCTCCACATTGCACGGTGCAATTCTGAAATTTTTAGCTTTTTCCTGTTAATCCTAGCATGATAAAGAAGATTCAAAGAGAGTGAGATGCCAGCTCCTTTCATTCAGTCAGTAGCTTCAAACATTTCTGGTATATGAAAAACATGTTTTTCAATGGCAAAAATCAATGAATATTGTAAATGCACAAACAGTAATATCTCCACATTGCACGGTGCAATTCTGAAATTTTTAGCTTTTTCCTGTTAATCCTAGCATGATAAAGAAGATTCAAAGAGAGTGAGATGCCAGCTCCTTTCATTCAGTCAGTAGCTTCAAACATTTCTGGACGTTTTTCAATGGCAAAAATCAATGAATATTGTAAATGCACAAACAGTAATATCTCCACATTGCACGGTGCAATTCTGAAATTTTTAGCTTTTTCCTGTTAATCCTAGCATGATAAAGAAGATTCAAAGAGAGTGAGATGCCAGCTCCTTTCATTCAGTCAGTAGCTTCAAACATTTCTGGTATATGAAAAACATGTTTTTCAATGGCAAAAATCAATGAATATTGTAAATGCACAAACAGTAATATCTCCACATTGCACGGTGCAATTCTGAAATTTTTTGCTTTTTCCTGTTAATCCTAGCATGATAAAGAAGATTCAAAGAGAGTGAGATGCCAGCTCCTTTCATTCAGTCAGTAGCTTCAAACATTTCTGGACGTTTTTCGATGGCAAAAATCAATGAATATTGTAAATGCACAAACAGTAATATCTCCACATTGCACGGTGCAATTCTGAAATTTTTAGCTTTTTCCTGTTAATCCTAGCATGATAAAGAAGATTCAAAGAGAGTGAGATGCCAGCTCCTTTCATTCAGTCAGTAGCTTCAAACATTTCTGGTATATGAAAAACATGTTTTTCAATGGCAAAAATCAATGAATATTGTAAATGCACAAACAGTAATATCTCCACATTGCACGGTGCAATTCTGAAATTTTTAGCTTTTTCCTGTTAATCCTAGCATGATAAAGAAGATTCAAAGAGAGTGAGATGCCAGCTCCTTTCATTCAGTCAGTAGCTTCAAACATTTCTGGTATATGAAAAACATGTTTTTCAATGGCAAAAATCAATGAATATTGTAAATGCACAAACAGTAATATCTCCACATTGCACGGTGCAATTCTGAAATTTTTAGCTTTTTCCTGTTAATCCTAGCATGATAAAGAAGATTCAAAGAGAGTGAGATGCCAGCTCCTTTCATTCAGTCAGTAGCTTCAAACATTTCTGGACGTTTTTCAATGGCAAAAATCAATGAATATTGTAAATGCACAAACAGTAATATCTCCACATTGCACGGTGCAATTCTGAAATTTTTAGCTTTTTCCTGTTAATCCTAGCATGATAAAGAAGATTCAAAGAGAGTGAGATGCCAGCTCCTTTCATTCAGTCAGTAGCTTCAAACATTTCTGGTATATGAAAAACATGTTTTTCAATGGCAAAAATCAATGAATATTGTAAATGCACAAACAGTAATATCTCCACATTGCACGGTGCAATTCTGAAATTTTTAGCTTTTTCCTGTTAATCCTAGCATGATAAAGAAGATTCAAAGAGAGTGAGATGCCAGCTCCTTTCATTCAGTCAGTAGCTTCAAACATTTCTGGTATATGAAAAACATGTTTTTCAATGGCAAAAATCAATGAATATTGTAAATGCACAAACAGTAATATCTCCACATTGCACGGTGCAATTCTGAAATTTTTTGCTTTTTCCTGTTAATCCTAGCATGATAAAGAAGATTCAAAGAGAGTGAGATGCCAGCTCCTTTCATTCAGTCAGTAGCTTCAAACATTTCTGGACGTTTTTCAATGGCAAAAATCAATGAATATTGTAAATGCACAAACAGTAATATCTCCACATTGCACGGTGCAATTCTGAAATTTTTAGCTTTTTCCTGTTAATCCTAGCATGATAACGAAGATTCAAAGAGAGTGAGATGCCAGCTCCTTTCATTCAGTCAGTAGCTTCAAACATTTCTGGTATATGAAAAACATGTTTTTCAATGGCAAAAATCAATGAATATTGTAAATGCACAAACAGTAATATCTCCACATTGCACGGTGCAATTCTGAAATTTTTAGCTTTTTCCTGTTAATCCTAGCATGATAAAGAAGATTCAAAGAGAGTGAGATGCCAGCTCCTTTCATTCAGTCAGTAGCTTCAAACATTTCTGGTATATGAAAAACATGTTTTTCAATGGCAAAAATCAATGAATATTGTAAATGCACAAACAGTAATATCTCCACATTGCACGGTGCAATTCTGAAATTTTTAGCTTTTTCCTGCTAATCCTAGCATGATAAAGAAGATTCAAAGAGAGTGAGATGCCAGCTCCTTTCATTCAGTCAGTAGCTTCAAACATTTCTGGACGTTTTTCAATGGCAAAAATCAATGAATATTGTAAATGCACAAACAGTAATATCTCCACATTGCACGGTGCAATTCTGAAATTTTTAGCTTTTTCCTGTTAATCCTAGCATGATAAAGAAGATTCAAAGAGAGTGAGATGCCAGCTCCTTTCATTCAGTCAGTAGCTTCAAACATTTCTGGTATATGAAAAACATGTTTTTCAATGGCAAAAATCAATGAATATTGTAAATGCACAAACAGTAATATCTCCACATTGCACGGTGCAATTCTGAAATTTTTAGCTTTTTCCTGTTAATCCTAGCATGATAAAGAAGATTCAAAGAGAGTGAGATGCCAGCTCCTTTCATTCAGTCAGTAGCTTCAAACATTTCTGGACGTTTTTCAATGGCAAAAATCAATGAATATTGTAAATGCACAAACAGTAATATCTCCACATTGCACGGTGCAATTCTGAAATTTTTAGCTTTTTCCTGTTAATCCTAGCATGATAAAGAAGATTCAAAGAGAGTGAGATGCCAGCTCCTTTCATTCAGTCAGTAGCTTCAAACATTTCTGGACGTTTTTCAATGGCAAAAATCAATGAATATTGTAAATGCACAAACAGTAATATCTCCACATTGCACGGTGCAATTCTGAAATTTTTAGCTTTTTCCTGTTAATCCTAGCATGATAAAGAAGATTCAAAGAGAGTGAGATGCCAGCTCCTTTCATTCAGTCAGTAGCTTCAAACATTTCTGGACGTTTTTCAATGGCAAAAATCAATGAATATTGTAAATGCACAAACAGTAATATCTCCACATTGCACGGTGCAATTCTGAAATTTTTTGCTTTTTCCTGTTAATCCTAGCATGATAAAGAAGATTCAAAGAGAGTGAGATGCCAGCTCCTTTCATTCAGTCAGTAGCTTCAAACATTTCTGGTATATGAAAAACATGTTTTTCAATGGCAAAAATCAATGAATATTGTAAATGCACAAACAGTAATATCTCCACATTGCACGGTGCAATTCTGAAATTTTTAGCTTTTTCCTGCTAATCCTAGCATGATAAAGAAGATTCAAAGAGAGTGAGATGCCAGCTCCTTTCATTCAGTCAGTAGCTTCAAACATTTCTGGACGTTTTTCAATGGCAAAAATCAATGAATATTGTAAATGCACAAACAGTAATATCTCCACATTGCACGGTGCAATTCTGAAATTTTTAGCTTTTTCCTGTTAATCCTAGCATGATAAAGAAGATTCAAAGAGAGTGAGATGCCAGCTCCTTTCATTCAGTCAGTAGCTTCAAACATTTCTGGTATATGAAAAACATGTTTTTCAATGGCAAAAATCAATGAATATTGTAAATGCACAAACAGTAATATCTCCACATTGCACGGTGCAATTCTGAAATTTTTAGCTTTTTCCTGTTAATCCTAGCATGATAAAGAAGATTCAAAGAGAGTGAGATGCCAGCTCCTTTCATTCAGTCAGTAGCTTCAAACATTTCTGGTATATGAAAAACATGTTTTTCAATGGCAAAAATCAATGAATATTGTAAATGCACAAACAGTAATATCTCCACATTGCACGGTGCAATTCTGAAATTTTTAGCTTTTTCCTGTTAATCCTAGCATGATAAAGAAGATTCAAAGAGAGTGAGATGCCAGCTCCTTTCATTCAGTCAGTAGCTTCAAACATTTCTGGACGTTTTTCAATGGCAAAAATCAATGAATATTGTAAATGCACAAACAGTAATATCTCCACATTGCACGGTGCAATTCTGAAATTTTTTGCTTTTTCCTGTTAATCCTAGCATGATAAAGAAGATTCAAAGAGAGTGAGATGCCAGCTCCTTTCATTCAGTCAGTAGCTTCAAACATTTCTGGTATATGAAAAACATGTTTTTCAATGGCAAAAATCAATGAATATTGTAAATGCACAAACAGTAATATCTCCACATTGCACGGTGCAATTCTGAAATTTTTAGCTTTTTCCTGTTAATCCTAGCATGATAAAGAAGATTCAAAGAGAGTGAGATGCCAGCTCCTTTCATTCAGTCAGTAGCTTCAAACATTTCTGGACGTTTTTCAATGGCAAAAATCAATGAATATTGTAAATGCACAAACAGTAATATCTCCACATTGCACGGTGCAATTCTGAAATTTTTAGCTTTTTCCTGTTAATCCTAGCATGATAAAGAAGATTCAAAGAGAGTGAGATGCCAGCTCCTTTCATTCAGTCAGTAGCTTCAAACATTTCTGGACGTTTTTCAATGGCAAAAATCAATGAATATTGTAAATGCACAAACAGTAATATCTCCACATTGCACGGTGCAATTCTGAAATTTTTAGCTTTTTCCTGTTAATCCTAGCATGATAAAGAAGATTCAAAGAGAGTGAGATGCCAGCTCCTTTCATTCAGTCAGTAGCTTCAAACATTTCTGGACGTTTTTCAATGGCAAAAATCAATGAATATTGTAAATGCACAAACAGTAATATCTCCACATTGCACGGTGCAATTCTGAAATTTTTAGCTTTTTCCTGTTAATCCTAGCATGATAAAGAAGATTCAAAGAGAGTGAGATGCCAGCTCCTTTCATTCAGTCAGTAGCTTCAAACATTTCTGGTATATGAAAAACATGTTTTTCAATGGCAAAAATCAATGAATATTGTAAATGCACAAACAGTAATATCTCCACATTGCACGGTGCAATTCTGAAATTTTTAGCTTTTTCCTGTTAATCCTAGCATGATAAAGAAGATTCAAAGAGAGTGAGATGCCAGCTCCTTTCATTCAGTCAGTAGCTTCAAACATTTCTGGACGTTTTTCAATGGCAAAAATCAATGAATATTGTAAATGCACAAACAGTAATATCTCCACATTGCACGGTGCAATTCTGAAATTTTTAGCTTTTTCCTGTTAATCCTAGCATGATAAAGAAGATTCAAAGAGAGTGAGATGCCAGCTCCTTTCATTCAGTCAGTAGCTTCAAACATTTCTGGTATATGAAAAACATGTTTTTCAATGGCAAAAATCAATGAATATTGTAAATGCACAAACAGTAATATCTCCACATTGCACGGTGCAATTCTGAAATTTTTTGCTTTTTCCTGTTAATCCTAGCATGATAAAGAAGATTCAAAGAGAGTGAGATGCCAGCTCCTTTCATTCAGTCAGTAGCTTCAAACATTTCTGGACGTTTTTCGATGGCAAAAATCAATGAATATTGTAAATGCACAAACAGTAATATCTCCACATTGCACGGTGCAATTCTGAAATTTTTAGCTTTTTCCTGTTAATCCTAGCATGATAAAGAAGATTCAAAGAGAGTGAGATGCCAGCTCCTTTCATTCAGTCAGTAGCTTCAAACATTTCTGGTATATGAAAAACATGTTTTTCAATGGCAAAAATCAATGAATATTGTAAATGCACAAACAGTAATATCTCCACATTGCACGGTGCAATTCTGAAATTTTTAGCTTTTTCCTGTTAATCCTAGCATGATAAAGAAGATTCAAAGAGAGTGAGATGCCAGCTCCTTTCATTCAGTCAGTAGCTTCAAACATTTCTGGTATATGAAAAACATGTTTTTCAATGGCAAAAATCAATGAATATTGTAAATGCACAAACAGTAATATCTCCACATTGCACGGTGCAATTCTGAAATTTTTAGCTTTTTCCTGTTAATCCTAGCATGATAAAGAAGATTCAAAGAGAGTGAGATGCCAGCTCCTTTCATTCAGTCAGTAGCTTCAAACATTTCTGGACGTTTTTCAATGGCAAAAATCAATGAATATTGTAAATGCACAAACAGTAATATCTCCACATTGCACGGTGCAATTCTGAAATTTTTAGCTTTTTCCTGTTAATCCTAGCATGATAAAGAAGATTCAAAGAGAGTGAGATGCCAGCTCCTTTCATTCAGTCAGTAGCTTCAAACATTTCTGGTATATGAAAAACATGTTTTTCAATGGCAAAAATCAATGAATATTGTAAATGCACAAACAGTAATATCTCCACATTGCACGGTGCAATTCTGAAATTTTTAGCTTTTTCCTGTTAATCCTAGCATGATAAAGAAGATTCAAAGAGAGTGAGATGCCAGCTCCTTTCATTCAGTCAGTAGCTTCAAACATTTCTGGTATATGAAAAACATGTTTTTCAATGGCAAAAATCAATGAATATTGTAAATGCACAAACAGTAATATCTCCACATTGCACGGTGCAATTCTGAAATTTTTTGCTTTTTCCTGTTAATCCTAGCATGATAAAGAAGATTCAAAGAGAGTGAGATGCCAGCTCCTTTCATTCAGTCAGTAGCTTCAAACATTTCTGGACGTTTTTCAATGGCAAAAATCAATGAATATTGTAAATGCACAAACAGTAATATCTCCACATTGCACGGTGCAATTCTGAAATTTTTAGCTTTTTCCTGTTAATCCTAGCATGATAACGAAGATTCAAAGAGAGTGAGATGCCAGCTCCTTTCATTCAGTCAGTAGCTTCAAACATTTCTGGTATATGAAAAACATGTTTTTCAATGGCAAAAATCAATGAATATTGTAAATGCACAAACAGTAATATCTCCACATTGCACGGTGCAATTCTGAAATTTTTAGCTTTTTCCTGTTAATCCTAGCATGATAAAGAAGATTCAAAGAGAGTGAGATGCCAGCTCCTTTCATTCAGTCAGTAGCTTCAAACATTTCTGGTATATGAAAAACATGTTTTTCAATGGCAAAAATCAATGAATATTGTAAATGCACAAACAGTAATATCTCCACATTGCACGGTGCAATTCTGAAATTTTTAGCTTTTTCCTGCTAATCCTAGCATGATAAAGAAGATTCAAAGAGAGTGAGATGCCAGCTCCTTTCATTCAGTCAGTAGCTTCAAACATTTCTGGACGTTTTTCAATGGCAAAAATCAATGAATATTGTAAATGCACAAACAGTAATATCTCCACATTGCACGGTGCAATTCTGAAATTTTTAGCTTTTTCCTGTTAATCCTAGCATGATAAAGAAGATTCAAAGAGAGTGAGATGCCAGCTCCTTTCATTCAGTCAGTAGCTTCAAACATTTCTGGTATATGAAAAACATGTTTTTCAATGGCAAAAATCAATGAATATTGTAAATGCACAAACAGTAATATCTCCACATTGCACGGTGCAATTCTGAAATTTTTAGCTTTTTCCTGTTAATCCTAGCATGATAAAGAAGATTCAAAGAGAGTGAGATGCCAGCTCCTTTCATTCAGTCAGTAGCTTCAAACATTTCTGGACGTTTTTCAATGGCAAAAATCAATGAATATTGTAAATGCACAAACAGTAATATCTCCACATTGCACGGTGCAATTCTGAAATTTTTAGCTTTTTCCTGTTAATCCTAGCATGATAAAGAAGATTCAAAGAGAGTGAGATGCCAGCTCCTTTCATTCAGTCAGTAGCTTCAAACATTTCTGGACGTTTTTCAATGGCAAAAATCAATGAATATTGTAAATGCACAAACAGTAATATCTCCACATTGCACGGTGCAATTCTGAAATTTTTAGCTTTTTCCTGTTAATCCTAGCATGATAAAGAAGATTCAAAGAGAGTGAGATGCCAGCTCCTTTCATTCAGTCAGTAGCTTCAAACATTTCTGGACGTTTTTCAATGGCAAAAATCAATGAATATTGTAAATGCACAAACCGTAATATCTCCACATTGCACGGTGCAATTCTGAAATTTTTTGCTTTTTCCTGTTAATCCTAGCATGATAAAGAAGATTCAAAGAGAGTGAGATGCCAGCTCCTTTCATTCAGTCAGTAGCTTCAAACATTTCTGGTATATGAAAAACATGTTTTTCAATGGCAAAAATCAATGAATATTGTAAATGCACAAACAGTAATATCTCCACATTGCACGGTGCAATTCTGAAATTTTTAGCTTTTTCCTGCTAATCCTAGCATGATAAAGAAGATTCAAAGAGAGTGAGATGCCAGCTCCTTTCATTCAGTCAGTAGCTTCAAACATTTCTGGACGTTTTTCAATGGCAAAAATCAATGAATATTGTAAATGCACAAACAGTAATATCTCCACATTGCACGGTGCAATTCTGAAATTTTTAGCTTTTTCCTGTTAATCCTAGCATGATAAAGAAGATTCAAAGAGAGTGAGATGCCAGCTCCTTTCATTCAGTCAGTAGCTTCAAACATTTCTGGTATATGAAAAACATGTTTTTCAATGGCAAAAATCAATGAATATTGTAAATGCACAAACAGTAATATCTCCACATTGCACGGTGCAATTCTGAAATTTTTAGCTTTTTCCTGTTAATCCTAGCATGATAAAGAAGATTCAAAGAGAGTGAGATGCCAGCTCCTTTCATTCAGTCAGTAGCTTCAAACATTTCTGGTATATGAAAAACATGTTTTTCAATGGCAAAAATCAATGAATATTGTAAATGCACAAACAGTAATATCTCCACATTGCACGGTGCAATTCTGAAATTTTTAGCTTTTTCCTGTTAATCCTAGCATGATAAAGAAGATTCAAAGAGAGTGAGATGCCAGCTCCTTTCATTCAGTCAGTAGCTTCAAACATTTCTGGACGTTTTTCAATGGCAAAAATCAATGAATATTGTAAATGCACAAACAGTAATATCTCCACATTGCACGGTGCAATTCTGAAATTTTTTGCTTTTTCCTGTTAATCCTAGCATGATAAAGAAGATTCAAAGAGAGTGAGATGCCAGCTCCTTTCATTCAGTCAGTAGCTTCAAACATTTCTGGTATATGAAAAACATGTTTTTCAATGGCAAAAATCAATGAATATTGTAAATGCACAAACAGTAATATCTCCACATTGCACGGTGCAATTCTGAAATTTTTAGCTTTTTCCTGTTAATCCTAGCATGATAAAGAAGATTCAAAGAGAGTGAGATGCCAGCTCCTTTCATTCAGTCAGTAGCTTCAAACATTTCTGGACGTTTTTCAATGGCAAAAATCAATGAATATTGTAAATGCACAAACAGTAATATCTCCACATTGCACGGTGCAATTCTGAAATTTTTAGCTTTTTCCTGTTAATCCTAGCATGATAAAGAAGATTCAAAGAGAGTGAGATGCCAGCTCCTTTCATTCAGTCAGTAGCTTCAAACATTTCTGGACGTTTTTCAATGGCAAAAATCAATGAATATTGTAAATGCACAAACAGTAATATCTCCACATTGCACGGTGCAATTCTGAAATTTTTAGCTTTTTCCTGTTAATCCTAGCATGATAAAGAAGATTCAAAGAGAGTGAGATGCCAGCTCCTTTCATTCAGTCAGTAGCTTCAAACATTTCTGGTATATGAAAAACATGTTTTTCAATGGCAAAAATCAATGAATATTGTAAATGCACAAACAGTAATATCTCCACATTGCACGGTGCAATTCTGAAATTTTTAGCTTTTTCCTGTTAATCCTAGCATGATAAAGAAGATTCAAAGAGAGTGAGATGCCAGCTCCTTTCATTCAGTCAGTAGCTTCAAACATTTCTGGACGTTTTTCAATGGCAAAAATCAATGAATATTGTAAATGCACAAACAGTAATATCTCCACATTGCACGGTGCAATTCTGAAATTTTTTGCTTTTTCCTGTTAATCCTAGCATGATAAAGAAGATTCAAAGAGAGTGAGATGCCAGCTCCTTTCATTCAGTCAGTAGCTTCAAACATTTCTGGTATATGAAAAACATGTTTTTCAATGGCAAAAATCAATGAATATTGTAAATGCACAAACAGTAATATCTCCACATTGCACGGTGCAATTCTGAAATTTTTTGCTTTTTCCTGTTAGTCCTAGCATGATAAAGAAGATTCAAAGAGAGTGAGATGCCAGCTCCTTTCATTCAGTCAGTAGCTTCAAACATTTCTGGTATATGAAAAACATGTTTTTCAATGGCAAAAATCAATGAATATTGTAAATGCACAAACAGTAATATCTCCACATTGCACGGTGCAATTCTGAAATTTTTTGCTTTTTCCTGTTAATCCTAGCATGATAAAGAAGATTCAAAGAGAGTGAGATGCCAGCTCCTTTCATTCAGTCAGTAGCTTCAAACATTTCTGGTATATGAAAAACATGTTTTTCAATGGCAAAAATCAATGAATATTGTAAATGCACAAACAGTAATATCTCCACATTGCACGGTGCAATTCTGAAATTTTTAGCTTTTTCCTGTTAATCCTAGCATGATAAAGAAGATTCAAAGAGAGTGAGATGCCAGCTCCTTTCATTCAGTCAGTAGCTTCAAACATTTCTGGACGTTTTTCAATGGCAAAAATCAATGAATATTGTAAATGCACAAACAGTAATATCTCCACATTGCACGGTGCAATTCTGAAATTTTTAGCTTTTTCCTGTTAATCCTAGCATGATAAAGAAGATTCAAAGAGAGTGAGATGCCAGCTCCTTTCATTCAGTCAGTAGCTTCAAACATTTCTGGTATATGAAAAACATGTTTTTCAATGGCAAAAATCAATGAATATTGTAAATGCACAAACAGTAATATCTCCACATTGCACGGTGCAATTCTGAAATTTTTAGCTTTTTCCTGTTAATCCTAGCATGATAAAGAAGATTCAAAGAGAGTGAGATGCCAGCTCCTTTCATTCAGTCAGTAGCTTCAAACATTTCTGGACGTTTTTCAATGGCAAAAATCAATGAATATTGTAAATGCACAAACAGTAATATCTCCACATTGCACGGTGCAATTCTGAAATTTTTTGCTTTTTCCTGTTAATCCTAGCATGATAAAGAAGATTCAAAGAGAGTGAGATGCCAGCTCCTTTCATTCAGTCAGTAGCTTCAAACATTTCTGGACGTTTTTCAATGGCAAAAATCAATGAATATTGTAAATGCACAAACAGTAATATCTCCACATTGCACGGTGCAATTCTGAAATTTTTAGCTTTTTCCTGCTAATCCTAGCATGATAAAGAAGATTCAAAGAGAGTGAGATGCCAGCTCCTTTCATTCAGTCAGTAGCTTCAAACATTTCTGGTATATGAAAAACATGTTTTTCAATGGCAAAAATCAATGAATATTGTAAATGCACAAACAGTAATATCTCCACATTGCACGGTGCAATTCTGAAATTTTTAGCTTTTTCCTGTTAATCCTAGCATGATAAAGAAGATTCAAAGAGAGTGAGATGCCAGCTCCTTTCATTCAGTCAGTAGCTTCAAACATTTCTGGTATATGAAAAACATGTTTTTCAATGGCAAAAATCAATGAATATTGTAAATGCACAAACAGTAATATCTCCACATTGCACGGTGCAATTCTGAAATTTTTTGCTTTTTCCTGCTAATCCTAGCATGATAAAGAAGATTCAAAGAGAGTGAGATGCCAGCTCCTTTCATTCAGTCAGTAGCTTCAAACATTTCTGGACGTTTTTCAATGGCAAAAATCAATGAATATTGTAAATGCACAAACAGTAATATCTCCACATTGCACGGTGCAATTCTGAAATTTTTAGCTTTTTCCTGTTAATCCTAGCATGATAAAGAAGATTCAAAGAGAGTGAGATGCCAGCTCCTTTCATTCAGTCAGTAGCTTCAAACATTTCTGGTATATGAAAAACATGTTTTTCAATGGCAAAAATCAATGAATATTGTAAATGCACAAACAGTAATATCTCCACATTGCACGGTGCAATTCTGAAATTTTTAGCTTTTTCCTGTTAATCCTAGCATGATAAAGAAGATTCAAAGAGAGTGAGATGCCAGCTCCTTTCATTCAGTCAGTAGCTTCAAACATTTCTGGTATATGAAAAACATGTTTTTCAATGGCAAAAATCAATGAATATTGTAAATGCACAAACAGTAATATCTCCACATTGCACGGTGCAATTCTGAAATTTTTTGCTTTTTCCTGCTAATCCTAGCATGATAAAGAAGATTCAAAGAGAGTGAGATGCCAGCTCCTTTCATTCAGTCAGTAGCTTCAAACATTTCTGGACGTTTTTCAATGGCAAAAATCAATGAATATTGTAAATGCACAAACAGTAATATCTCCACATTGCACGGTGCAATTCTGAAATTTTTAGCTTTTTCCTGTTAATCCTAGCATGATAAAGAAGATTCAAAGAGAGTGAGATGCCAGCTCCTTTCATTCAGTCAGTAGCTTCAAACATTTCTGGTATATGAAAAACATGTTTTTCAATGGCAAAAATCAATGAATATTGTAAATGCACAAACAGTAATATCTCCACATTGCACGGTGCAATTCTGAAATTTTTAGCTTTTTCCTGTTAATCCTAGCATGATAAAGAAGATTCAAAGAGAGTGAGATGCCAGCTCCTTTCATTCAGTCAGTAGCTTCAAACATTTCTGGACGTTTTTCAATGGCAAAAATCAATGAATATTGTAAATGCACAAACAGTAATATCTCCACATTGCACGGTGCAATTCTGAAATTTTTTGCTTTTTCCTGTTAATCCTAGCATGATAAAGAAGATTCAAAGAGAGTGAGATGCCAGCTCCTTTCATTCAGTCAGTAGCTTCAAACATTTCTGGACGTTTTTCAATGGCAAAAATCAATGAATATTGTAAATGCACAAACAGTAATATCTCCACATTGCACGGTGCAATTCTGAAATTTTTAGCTTTTTCCTGTTAATCCTAGCATGATAAAGAAGATTCAAAGAGAGTGAGATGCCAGCTCCTTTCATTCAGTCAGTAGCTTCAAACATTTCTGGTATATGAAAAACATGTTTTTCAATGGCAAAAATCAATGAATATTGTAAATGCACAAACAGTAATATCTCCACATTGCACGGTGCAATTCTGAAATTTTTAGCTTTTTCCTGTTAATCCTAGCATGATAAAGAAGATTCAAAGAGAGTGAGATGCCAGCTCCTTTCATTCAGTCAGTAGCTTCAAACATTTCTGGACGTTTTTCAATGGCAAAAATCAATGAATATTGTAAATGCACAAACAGTAATATCTCCACATTGCACGGTGCAATTCTGAAATTTTTAGCTTTTTCCTGTTAATCCTAGCATGATAAAGAAGATTCAAAGAGAGTGAGATGCCAGCTCCTTTCATTCAGTCAGTAGCTTCAAACATTTCTGGACGTTTTTCAATGGCAAAAATCAATGAATATTGTAAATGCACAAACAGTAATATCTCCACATTGCACGGTGCAATTCTGAAATTTTTAGCTTTTTCCTGTTAATCCTAGCATGATAAAGAAGATTCAAAGAGAGTGAGATGCCAGCTCCTTTCATTCAGTCAGTAGCTTCAAACATTTCTGGATATAAACTGTTTTTCAATGGCAAAAATCAATGAATATTGTAAATGCACAAACAGTAATATCTCCACATTGCACGGTGCAATTCTGAAATTTTTAGCTTTTTCCTGTTAATCCTAGCATGATAAAGAAGATTCAAAGAGAGTGAGATGCCAGCTCCTTTCATTCAGTCAGTAGCTTCAAACATTTCTGGTATATGAAAAACATGTTTTTCAATGGCAAAAATCAATGAATATTGTAAATGCACAAACAGTAATATCTCCACATTGCACGGTGCAATTCTGAAATTTTTAGCTTTTTCCTGTTAATCCTAGCATGATAAAGAAGATTCAAAGAGAGTGAGATGCCAGCTCCTTTCATTCAGTCAGTAGCTTCAAACATTTCTGGTATATGAAAAACATGTTTTTCAATGGCAAAAATCAATGAATATTGTAAATGCACAAACAGTAATATCTCCACATTGCACGGTGCAATTCTGAAATTTTTTGCTTTTTCCTGCTAATCCTAGCAT
>NW_027370054.1:0-38575 GCF_046119375.1 Phyllobates terribilis
TTTGTGCATTTACAATATTCATTGATTTTTGCCATTGAAAAACATGTTTTTCATATACCAGAAATGTTTGAAGCTACTGACTGAATGAAAGGAGCTGGCATCTCACTCTCTTTGAATCTTCTTTATCATGCTAGGATTAACAGGAAAAAGCTAAAAATTTCAGAATTGCACCGTGCAATGTGGAGATATTACTGTTTGTGCATTTACAATATTCATTGATTTTTGCCATTGAAAAACATGTTTTTCATATACCAGAAATGTTTGAAGCTACTGACTGAATGAAAGGAGCTGGCATCTCACTCTCTTTGAATCTTCTTTATCATGCTAGGATTAGCAGGAAAAAGCAAAAAATTTCAGAATTGCACCTTGCAATGTGGAGATATTACTGTTTGTGCATTTACAATATTCATTGATTTTTGCCATTGAAAAACATGTTTTTCATATACCAGAAATGTTTGAAGCTACTGACTGAATGAAAGGAGCTGGCATCTCACTCTCTTTGATCTTCTTTATCATGCTAGGATTAACAGGAAAAAGCTAAAAATTTCAGAATTGCACCGTGCAATGTGGAGATATTACTGTTTGTGCATTTACAATATTCATTGATTTTTGCCATTGAAAAACATGTTTTTCATATACCAGAAATGTTTGAAGCTACTGACTGAATGAAAGGAGCTGGCATCTCACTCTCTTTGAATCTTCTTTATCATGCTAGGATTAGCAGGAAAAAGCAAAAAATTTCAGAATTGCACCTTGCAATGTGGAGATATTACTGTTTGTGCATTTACAATATTCATTGATTTTTGCCATTGAAAAACATGTTTTTCATATACCAGAAATGTTTGAAGCTACTGACTGAATGAAAGGAGCTGGCATCTCACTCTCTTTGAATCTTCTTTATCATGCTAGGATTAACAGGAAAAAGCAAAAAATTTCAGAATTGCACCTTGCAATGTGGAGATATTACTGTTTGTGCATTTACAATATTCATTGATTTTTGCCATTGAAAAACATGTTTTTCATATACCAGAAATGTTTGAAGCTACTGACTGAATGAAAGGAGCTGGCATCTCACTCTCTTTGAATCTTCTTTATCATGCTAGGATTAACAGGAAAAAGCTAAAAATTTCAGAATTGCACCGTGCAATGTGGAGATATTACTGTTTGTGCATTTACAATATTCATTGATTTTTGCCATTGAAAAACATGTTTTTCATATACCAGAAATGTTTGAAGCTACTGACTGAATGAAAGGAGCTGGCATCTCACTCTCTTTGAATCTTCTTTATCATGCTAGGATTAGCAGGAAAAAGCAAAAAATTTCAGAATTGCACCTTGCAATGTGGAGATATTACTGTTTGTGCATTTACAATATTCATTGATTTTTGCCATTGAAAAACATGTTTTTCATATACCAGAAATGTTTGAAGCTACTGACTGAATGAAAGGAGCTGGCATCTCACTCTCTTTGAATCTTCTTTATCATGCTAGGATTAACAGGAAAAAGCTAAAAATTTCAGAATTGCACCGTGCAATGTGGAGATATTACTGTTTGTGCATTTACAATATTCATTGATTTTTGCCATTGAAAAACATGTTTTTCATATACCAGAAATGTTTGAAGCTACTGACTGAATGAAAGGAGCTGGCATCTCACTCTCTTTGAATCTTCTTTATCATGCTAGGATTAGCAGGAAAAAGCAAAAATTTCAGAATTGCACCTTGCAATGTGGAGATATTACTGTTTGTGCATTTACAATATTCATTGATTTTTGCCATTGAAAAACATGTTTTTCATATACCAGAAATGTTTGAAGCTACTGACTGAATGAAAGGAGCTGGCATCTCACTCTCTTTGAATCTTCTTTATCATGCTAGGATTAACAGGAAAAAGCAAAAAATTTCAGAATTGCACCTTGCAATGTGGAGATATTACTGTTTGTGCATTTACAATATTCATTGATTTTTGCCATTGAAAAACATGTTTTTCATATACCAGAAATGTTTGAAGCTACTGACTGAATGAAAGGAGCTGGCATCTCACTCTCTTTGAATCTTTATCATGCTAGGATTAACAGGAAAAAGCTAAAAATTTCAGAATTGCACCGTGCAATGTGGAGATATTACTGTTTGTGCATTTACAATATTCATTGATTTTTGCCATTGAAAAACATGTTTTTCATATACCAGAAATGTTTGAAGCTACTGACTGAATGAAAGGAGCTGGCATCTCACTCTCTTTGAATCTTCTTTATCATGCTAGGATTAACAGGAAAAAGCTAAAAATTTCAGAATTGCACCGTGCAATGTGGAGATATTACTGTTTGTGCATTTACAATATTCATTGATTTTTGCCATTGAAAAACATGTTTTTCATATACCAGAAATGTTTGAAGCTACTGACTGAATGAAAGGAGCTGGCATCTCACTCTCTTTGAATCTTCTTTATCATGCTAGGATTAGCAGGAAAAAGCAAAAAATTTCAGAATTGCACCTTGCAATGTGGAGATATTAGTTTGTGCATTTACAATATTCATTGATTTTTGCCATTGAAAAACGTTTTTCATATACCAGAAATGTTTGAAGCTACTGACTGAATGAAAGGAGCTGGCATCTCACTCTCTTTGAATCTTCTTTATCATGCTAGGATTAACAGGAAAAAGCAAAAAATTTCAGAATTGCACCTTGCAATGTGGAGATATTACTGTTTGTGCATTTACAATATTCATTGATTTTTGCCATTGAAAAACATGTTTTTCATATACCAGAAATGTTTGAAGCTACTGACTGAATGAAAGGAGCTGGCATCTCACTCTCTTTGAATCTTCTTTATCATGCTAGGATTAACAGGAAAAAGCTAAAAATTTCAGAATTGCACCGTGCAATGTGGAGATATTACTGTTTGTGCATTTACAATATTCATTGATTTTTGCCATTGAAAAACATGTTTTTCATATACCAGAAATGTTTGAAGCTACTGACTGAATGAAAGGAGCTGGCATCTCACTCTCTTTGAATCTTCTTTATCATGCTAGGATTAACAGGAAAAAGCTAAAAATTTCAGAATTGCACCGTGCAATGTGGAGATATTACTGTTTGTGCATTTACAATATTCATTGATTTTTGCCATTGAAAAACATGTTTTTCATATACCAGAAATGTTTGAAGCTACTGACTGAATGAAAGGAGCTGGCATCTCACTCTCTTTGAATCTTCTTTATCATGCTAGGATTAGCAGGAAAAAGCAAAAAATTTCAGAATTGCACCTTGCAATGTGGAGATATTACTGTTTGTGCATTTACAATATTCATTGATTTTTGCCATTGAAAAACATGTTTTTCATATACCAGAAATGTTTGAAGCTACTGACTGAATGAAAGGAGCTGGCATCTCACTCTCTTTGAATCTTCTTTATCATGCTAGGATTAGCAGGAAAAAGCAAAAAATTTCAGAATTGCACCTTGCAATGTGGAGATATTACTGTTTGTGCATTTACAATATTCATTGATTTTTGCCATTGAAAAACATGTTTTTCATATACCAGAAATGTTTGAAGCTACTGACTGAATGAAAGGAGCTGGCATCTCACTCTCTTTGAATCTTCTTTATCATGCTAGGATTAACAGGAAAAAGCAAAAAAATTTCAGAATTGCACCTTGCAATGTGGAGATATTACTGTTTGTGCATTTACAATATTCATTGATTTTTGCCATTGAAAAACATGTTTTTCATATACCAGAAATGTTTGAAGCTACTGACTGAATGAAAGGAGCTGGCATCTCACTCTCTTTGAATCTTCTTTATCATGCTAGGATTAACAGGAAAAAGCTAAAAATTTCAGAATTGCACCGTGCAATGTGGAGATATTACTGTTTGTGCATTTACAATATTCATTGATTTTTGCCATTGAAAAACATGTTTTTCATATACCAGAAATGTTTGAAGCTACTGACTGAATGAAAGGAGCTGGCATCTCACTCTCTTTGAATCTTCTTTATCATGCTAGGATTAACAGGAAAAAGCTAAAAATTTCAGAATTGCACCGTGCAATGTGGAGATATTACTGTTTGTGCATTTACAATATTCATTGATTTTTGCCATTGAAAAACATGTTTTTCATATACCAGAAATGTTTGAAGCTACTGACTGAATGAAAGGAGCTGGCATCTCACTCTCTTTGAATCTTCTTTATCATGCTAGGATTAGCAGGAAAAAGCAAAAAATTTCAGAATTGCACCTTGCAATGTGGAGATATTACTGTTTGTGCATTTACAATATTCATTGATTTTTGCCATTGAAAAACATGTTTTTCATATACCAGAAATGTTTGAAGCTACTGACTGAATGAAAGGAGCTGGCATCTCACTCTCTTTGAATCTTCTTTATCATGCTAGGATTAACAGGAAAAAGCAAAAAATTTCAGAATTGCACCTTGCAATGTGGAGATATTACTGTTTGTGCATTTACAATATTCATTGATTTTTGCCATTGAAAAACATGTTTTTCATATACCAGAAATGTTTGAAGCTACTGACTGAATGAAAGGAGCTGGCATCTCACTCTCTTTGAATCTTCTTTATCATGCTAGGATTAACAGGAAAAAGCTAAAAATTTCAGAATTGCACCGTGCAATGTGGAGATATTACTGTTTGTGCATTTACAATATTCATTGATTTTTGCCATTGAAAAACATGTTTTTCATATACCAGAAATGTTTGAAGCTACTGACTGAATGAAAGGAGCTGGCATCTCACTCTCTTTGAATCTTCTTTATCATGCTAGATTAGCAGGAAAAAGCAAAAAATTTCAGAATTGCACCTTGCAATGTGGAGATATTACTGTTTGTGCATTTACAATATTCATTGATTTTTGCCATTGAAAAACATGTTTTTCATATACCAGAAATGTTTGAAGCTACTGACTGAATGAAAGGAGCTGGCATCTCACTCTCTTTGAATCTTCTTTATCATGCTAGGATTAGCAGGAAAAAGCAAAAAATTTCAGAATTGCACCTTGCAATGTGGAGATATTACTGTTTGTGCATTTACAATATTCATTGATTTTTGCCATTGAAAAACATGTTTTTCATATACCAGAAATGTTTGAAGCTACTGACTGAATGAAAGGAGCTGGCATCTCACTCTCTTTGAATCTTCTTTATCATGCTAGGATTAACAGGAAAAAGCAAAAAATTTCAGAATTGCACCTTGCAATGTGGAGATATTACTGTTTGTGCATTTACAATATTCATTGATTTTTGCCATTGAAAAACATGTTTTTCATATACCAGAAATGTTTGAAGCTACTGACTGAATGAAAGGAGCTGGCATCTCACTCTCTTTGAATCTTCTTTATCATGCTAGGATTAACAGGAAAAAGCTAAAAATTTCAGAATTGCACCGTGCAATGTGGAGATATTACTGTTTGTGCATTTACAATATTCATTGATTTTTGCCATTGAAAAAACATGTTTTTCATATACCAGAAATGTTTGAAGCTACTGACTGAATGAAAGGAGCTGGCATCTCACTCTCTTTGAATCTTCTTTATCATGCTAGGATTAGCAGGAAAAAGCAAAAAATTTCAGAATTGCACCTTGCAATGTGGAGATATTACTGTTTGTGCATTTACAATATTCATTGATTTTTGCCATTGAAAAACATGTTTTTCATATACCAGAAATGTTTGAAGCTACTGACTGAATGAAAGGAGCTGGCATCTCACTCTCTTTGAATCTTCTTTATCATGCTAGGATTAACAGGAAAAAGCTAAAAATTTCAGAATTGCACCGTGCAATGTGGAGATATTACTGTTTGTGCATTTACAATATTCATTGATTTTTGCCATTGAAAAACATGTTTTTCATATACCAGAAATGTTTGAAGCTACTGACTGAATGAAAGGAGCTGGCATCTCACTCTCTTTGAATCTTCTTTATCATGCTAGGATTAGCAGGAAAAAGCAAAAAATTTCAGAATTGCACCTTGCAATGTGGAGATATTACTGTTTGTGCATTTACAATATTCATTGATTTTTGCCATTGAAAAACATGTTTTTCATATACCAGAAATGTTTGAAGCTACTGACTGAATGAAAGGAGCTGGCATCTCACTCTCTTTGAATCTTCTTTATCATGCTAGGATTAGCAGGAAAAAGCAAAAAATTTCAGAATTGCACCTTGCAATGTGGAGATATTACTGTTTGTGCATTTACAATATTCATTGATTTTTGCCATTGAAAAACATGTTTTTCATATACCAGAAATGTTTGAAGCTACTGACTGAATGAAAGGAGCTGGCATCTCACTCTCTTTGAATCTTCTTTATCATGCTAGGATTAACAGGAAAAAGCAAAAAATTTCAGAATTGCACCTTGCAATGTGGAGATATTACTGTTTGTGCATTTACAATATTCATTGATTTTTGCCATTGAAAAACATGTTTTTCATATACCAGAAATGTTTGAAGCTACTGACTGAATGAAAGGAGCTGGCATCTCACTCTCTTTGAATCTTCTTTATCATGCTAGGATTAACAGGAAAAAGCTAAAAATTTCAGAATTGCACCGTGCAATGTGGAGATATTACTGTTTGTGCGTTTACAATATTCATTGATTTTTGCCATTGAAAAACATGTTTTTCATATACCAGAAATGTTTGAAGCTACTGACTGAATGAAAGGAGCTGGCATCTCACTCTCTTTGAATCTTCTTTATCATGCTAGGATTAGCAGGAAAAAGCAAAAAATTTCAGAATTGCACCTTGCAATGTGGAGATATTACTGTTTGTGCATTTACAATATTCATTGATTTTTGCCATTGAAAAACATGTTTTTCATATACCAGAAATGTTTGAAGCTACTGACTGAATGAAAGGAGCTGGCATCTCACTCTCTTTGAATCTTCTTTATCATGCTAGGATTAACAGGAAAAAGCTAAAAATTTCAGAATTGCACCGTGCAATGTGGAGATATTACTGTTTGTGCATTTACAATATTCATTGATTTTTGCCATTGAAAAACATGTTTTTCATATACCAGAAATGTTTGAAGCTTCTGACTGAATGAAAGGAGCTGGCATCTCACTCTCTTTGAATCTTCTTTATCATGCTAGGATTAGCAGGAAAAAGCAAAAAATTTCAGAATTGCACCTTGCAATGTGGAGATATTACTGTTTGTGCATTTACAATATTCATTGATTTTTGCCATTGAAAAACATGTTTTTCATATACCAGAAATGTTTGAAGCTACTGACTGAATGAAAGGAGCTGGCATCTCACTCTCTTTGAATCTTCTTTATCATGCTAGGATTAACAGGAAAAAGCTAAAAATTTCAGAATTGCACCATGCAATGTGGAGATATTACTGTTTGTGCATTTACAATATTCATTGATTTTTGCCATTGAAAAACGTTTTTCATATACCAGAAATGTTTGAAGCTACTGACTGAATGAAAGGAGCTGGCATCTCACTCTCTTTGAATCTTCTTTATCATGCTAGGATTAGCAGGAAAAAGCAAAAAAATTCAGAATTGCACCTTGCAATGTGGAGATATTACTGTTTGTGCATTTACAATATTCATTGATTTTTGCCATTGAAAAACGTTTTTCATATACCAGAAATGTTTGAAGCTACTGACTGAATGAAAGGAGCTGGCATCTCACTCTCTTTGAATCTTCTTTATCATGCTAGGATTAGCAGGAAAAAGCAAAAAATTTCAGAATTGCACCTTGCAATGTGGAGATATTACTGTTTGTGCATTTACAATATTCATTGATTTTTGCCATTGAAAAACATGTTTTTCATATACCAGAAATGTTTGAAGCTACTGACTGAATGAAAGGAGCTGGCATCTCACTCTCTTTGAATCTTCTTTATCATGCTAGGATTAACAGGAAAAAGCAAAAAATTTCAGAATTGCACCTTGCAATGTGGAGATATTACTGTTTGTGCATTTACAATATTCATTGATTTTTGCCATTGAAAAACATGTTTTTCATATACCAGAAATGTTTGAAGCTACTGACTGAATGAAAGGAGCTGGCATCTCACTCTCTTTGAATCTTCTTTATCATGCTAGGATTAACAGGAAAAAGCTAAAAATTTCAGAATTGCACCGTGCAATGTGGAGATATTACTGTTTGTGCATTTACAATATTCATTGATTTTTGCCATTGAAAAACATGTTTTTCATATACCAGAAATGTTTGAAGCTACTGACTGAATGAAAGGAGCTGGCATCTCACTCTCTTTGAATCTTCTTTATCATGCTAGGATTAGCAGGAAAAAGCAAAAAATTTCAGAATTGCACCTTGCAATGTGGAGATATTACTGTTTGTGCATTTACAATATTCATTGATTTTTGCCATTGAAAAACATGTTTTTCATATACCAGAAATGTTTGAAGCTACTGACTGAATGAAAGGAGCTGGCATCTCACTCTCTTTGAATCTTCTTTATCATGCTAGGATTAACAGGAAAAAGCTAAAAATTTCAGAATTGCACCGTGCAATGTGGAGATATTACTGTTTGTGCATTTACAATATTCATTGATTTTTGCCATTGAAAAACATGTTTTTCATATACCAGAAATGTTTGAAGCTTCTGACTGAATGAAAGGAGCTGGCATCTCACTCTCTTTGAATCTTCTTTATCATGCTAGGATTAGCAGGAAAAAGCAAAAAATTTCAGAATTGCACCTTGCAATGTGGAGATATTACTGTTTGTGCATTTACAATATTCATTGATTTTTGCCATTGAAAAACATGTTTTTCATATACCAGAAATGTTTGAAGCTACTGACTGAATGAAAGGAGCTGGCATCTCACTCTCTTTGAATCTTCTTTATCATGCTAGGATTAACAGGAAAAAGCTAAAAATTTCAGAATTGCACCGTGCAATGTGGAGATATTACTGTTTGTGCATTTACAATATTCATTGATTTTTGCCATTGAAAAACATGTTTTTCATATACCAGAAATGTTTGAAGCTACTGACTGAATGAAAGGAGCTGGCATCTCACTCTCTTTGAATCTTCTTTATCATGCTAGGATTAGCAGGAAAAAGCAAAAAATTTCAGAATTGCACCTTGCAATGTGGAGATATTACTGTTTGTGCATTTACAATATTCATTGATTTTTGCCATTGAAAAACATGTTTTTCATATACCAGAAATGTTTGAAGCTACTGACTGAATGAAAGGAGCTGGCATCTCACTCTCTTTGAATCTTCTTTATCATGCTAGGATTAACAGGAAAAAGCTAAAAATTTCAGAATTGCACCGTGCAATGTGGAGATATTACTGTTTGTGCATTTACAATATTCATTGATTTTTGCCATTGAAAAACATGTTTTTCATATACCAGAAATGTTTGAAGCTTCTGACTGAATGAAAGGAGCTGGCATCTCACTCTCTTTGAATCTTCTTTATCATGCTAGGATTAGCAGGAAAAAGCAAAAAATTTCAGAATTGCACCGTGCAATGTGGAGATATTACTGTTTGTGCATTTACAATATTCATTGATTTTTACCATTGAAAAACATGTTTTTCATATACCAGAAATGTTTGAAGCTACTGACTGAATGAAAGGAGCTGGCATCTCACTCTCTTTGAATCTTCTTTATCATGCTAGGATTAACAGGAAAAAGCAAAAAATTTCAGAATTGCACCGTGCAATGTGGAGATATTACTGTTTGTGCATTTACAATATTCATTGATTTTTGCCATTGAAAAACATGTTTTTCATATACCAGAAATGTTTGAAGCTACTGACTGAATGAAAGGAGCTGGCATCTCACTCTCTTTGAATCTTCTTTATCATGCTAGGATTAACAGGAAAAAGCAAAAAATTTCAGAATTGCACCTTGCAATGTGGAGATATTACTGTTTGTGCATTTACAATATTCATTGATTTTTGCCATTGAAAAACATGTTTTTCATATACCAGAAATGTTTGAAGCTACTGACTGAATGAAAGGAGCTGGCATCTCACTCTCTTTGAATCTTCTTTATCATGCTAGGATTAACAGGAAAAAGCTAAAAATTTCAGAATTGCACCGTGCAATGTGGAGATATTACTGTTTGTGCATTTACAATATTCATTGATTTTTGCCATTGAAAAACATGTTTTTCATATACCAGAAATGTTTGAAGCTACTGACTGAATGAAAGGAGCTGGCGTCTCACTCTCTTTGAATCTTCTTTATCATGCTAGGATTAACAGGAAAAAGCAAAAAATTTCAGAATTGCACCTTGCAATGTGGAGATATTACTGTTTGTGCATTTACAATATTCATTGATTTTTGCCATTGAAAAACATGTTTTTCATATACCAGAAATGTTTGAAGCTACTGACTGAATGAAAGGAGCTGGCATCTCACTCTCTTTGAATCTTCTTTATCATGCTAGGATTAACAGGAAAAAGCTAAAAATTTCAGAATTGCACCGTGCAATGTGGAGATATTACTGTTTGTGCATTTACAATATTCATTGATTTTTGCCATTGAAAAACATGTTTTTCATATACCAGAAATGTTTGAAGCTACTGACTGAACGATAGGAGCTGTCATCTCACTCTCTTTGAATCTTCTTTATCATGCTAGGATTAGCAGGAAAAAGCAAAAAATTTCAGAATTGCACCTTGCAATGTGGAGATATTACTGTTTGTGCATTTACAATATTCATTGATTTTTGCCATTGAAAAACATGTTTTTCATATACCAGAAATGTTTGAAGCTACTGACTGAATGAAAGGAGCTGGCATCTCACTCTCTTTGAATCTTCTTTATCATGCTAGGATTAACAGGAAAAAGCTAAAAATTTCAGAATTGCACCGTGCAATGTGGAGATATTACTGTTTGTGCATTTACAATATTCATTGATTTTTGCCATTGAAAAACATGTTTTTCATATACCAGAAATGTTTGAAGCTACTGACTGAATGAAAGGAGCTGGCATCTCACTCTCTTTGAATCTTCTTTATCATGCTAGGATTAGCAGGAAAAAGCAAAAAATTTCAGAATTGCACCTTGCAATGTGGAGATATTACTGTTTGTGCATTTACAATATTCATTGATTTTTGCCATTGAAAACCATGTTTTTCATATACCAGAAATGTTTGAAGCTACTGACAATGAAAGGAGCTGGCATCTCACTCTCTTTGAATCTTCTTTATCATGCTAGGATTAACAGGAAAAAGCAAAAAATTTCAGAATTGCACCTTGCAATGTGGAGATATTACTGTTTGTGCATTTACAATATTCATTGATTTTTGCCATTGAAAAACATGTTTTTCATATACCAGAAATGTTTGAAGCTACTGACTGAATGAAAGGAGCTGGCATCTCACTCTCTTTGAATCTTCTTTATCATGCTAGGATTAACAGGAAAAAGCTAAAAATTTCAGAATTGCACCGTGCAATGTGGAGATATTACTGTTTGTGCATTTAGAATATTCATTGATTTTTGCCATTGAAAAACATGTTTTTCATATACCAGAAATGTTTGAAGCTACTGACTGAATGAAAGGAGCTGGCATCTCACTCTCTTTGAATCTTCTTTATCATGCTAGGATTAGCAGGAAAAAGCAAAAAATTTCAGAATTGCACCTTGCAATGTGGAGATATTACTGTTTGTGCATTTACAATATTCATTGATTTTTGCCATTGAAAAACATGTTTTTCATATACCAGAAATGTTTGAAGCTACTGACTGAATGAAAGGAGCTGGCATCTCACTCTCTTTGAATCTTCTTTATCATGCTAGGATTAACAGGAAAAAGCAAAAAATTTCAGAATTGCACCTTGCAATGTGGAGATATTACTGTTTGTGCATTTACAATATTCATTGATTTTTGCCATTGAAAAACATGTTTTTCATATACCAGAAATGTTTGAAGCTACTGACTGAATGAAAGGAGCTGGCATCTCACTCTCTTTGAATCTTCTTTATCATGCTAGGATTAACAGGAAAAAGCTAAAAATTTCAGAATTGCACCGTGCAATGTGGAGATATTACTGTTTGTGCATTTACAATATTCATTGATTTTTGCCATTGAAAAACATGTTTTTCATATACCAGAAATGTTTGAAGCTACTGACTGAATGAAAGGAGCTGGCATCTCACTCTCTTTGAATCTTCTTTATCATGCTAGGATTAGCAGGAAAAAGCAAAAAATTTCAGAATTGCACCTTGCAATGTGGAGATATTAGTTTGTGCATTTACAATATTCATTGATTTTTGCCATTGAAAAACGTTTTTCATATACCAGAAATGTTTGAAGCTACTGACTGAATGAAAGGAGCTGGCATCTCACTCTCTTTGAATCTTCTTTATCATGCTAGGATTAACAGGAAAAAGCAAAAAATTTCAGAATTGCACCTTGCAATGTGGAGATATTACTGTTTGTGCATTTACAATATTCATTGATTTTTGCCATTGAAAAACATGTTTTTCATATACCAGAAATGTTTGAAGCTACTGACTGAATGAAAGGAGCTGGCATCTCACTCTCTTTGAATCTTCTTTATCATGCTAGGATTAACAGGAAAAAGCTAAAAATTTCAGAATTGCACCGTGCAATGTGGAGATATTACTGTTTGTGCATTTACAATATTCATTGATTTTTGCCATTGAAAAACATGTTTTTCATATACCAGAAATGTTTGAAGCTACTGACTGAATGAAAGGAGCTGGCATCTCACTCTCTTTGAATCTTCTTTATCATGCTAGGATTAACAGGAAAAAGCTAAAAATTTCAGAATTGCACCGTGCAATGTGGAGATATTACTGTTTGTGCATTTACAATATTCATTGATTTTTGCCATTGAAAAACATGTTTTTCATATACCAGAAATGTTTGAAGCTACTGACTGAATGAAAGGAGCTGGCATCTCACTCTCTTTGAATCTTCTTTATCATGCTAGGATTAGCAGGAAAAAGCAAAAAATTTCAGAATTGCACCTTGCAATGTGGAGATATTACTGTTTGTGCATTTACAATATTCATTGATTTTTGCCATTGAAAAACATGTTTTTCATATACCAGAAATGTTTGAAGCTACTGACTGAATGAAAGGAGCTGGCATCTCACTCTCTTTGAATCTTCTTTATCATGCTAGGATTAGCAGGAAAAAGCAAAAAATTTCAGAATTGCACCTTGCAATGTGGAGATATTACTGTTTGTGCATTTACAATATTCATTGATTTTTGCCATTGAAAAACATGTTTTTCATATACCAGAAATGTTTGAAGCTACTGACTGAATGAAAGGAGCTGGCATCTCACTCTCTTTGAATCTTCTTTATCATGCTAGGATTAACAGGAAAAAGCAAAAAATTTCAGAATTGCACCTTGCAATGTGGAGATATTACTGTTTGTGCATTTACAATATTCATTGATTTTTGCCATTGAAAAACATGTTTTTCATATACCAGAAATGTTTGAAGCTACTGACTGAATGAAAGGAGCTGGCATCTCACTCTCTTTGAATCTTCTTTATCATGCTAGGATTAACAGGAAAAAGCTAAAAATTTCAGAATTGCACCGTGCAATGTGGAGATATTACTGTTTGTGCATTTACAATATTCATTGATTTTTGCCATTGAAAAACATGTTTTTCATATACCAGAAATGTTTGAAGCTACTGACTGAATGAAAGGAGCTGGCATCTCACTCTCTTTGAATCTTCTTTATCATGCTAGATTAGCAGGAAAAAGCAAAAAATTTCAGAATTGCACCTTGCAATGTGGAGATATTACTGTTTGTGCATTTACAATATTCATTGATTTTTGCCATTGAAAAACATGTTTTTCATATACCAGAAATGTTTGAAGCTACTGACTGAATGAAAGGAGCTGGCATCTCACTCTCTTTGAATCTTCTTTATCATGCTAGGATTAGCAGGAAAAAGCAAAAAATTTCAGAATTGCACCTTGCAATGTGGAGATATTACTGTTTGTGCATTTACAATATTCATTGATTTTTGCCATTGAAAAACATGTTTTTCATATACCAGAAATGTTTGAAGCTACTGACTGAATGAAAGGAGCTGGCATCTCACTCTCTTTGAATCTTCTTTATCATGCTAGGATTAACAGGAAAAAGCAAAAAATTTCAGAATTGCACCTTGCAATGTGGAGATATTACTGTTTGTGCATTTACAATATTCATTGATTTTTGCCATTGAAAAACATGTTTTTCATATACCAGAAATGTTTGAAGCTACTGACTGAATGAAAGGAGCTGGCATCTCACTCTCTTTGAATCTTCTTTATCATGCTAGGATTAACAGGAAAAAGCTAAAAATTTCAGAATTGCACCGTGCAATGTGGAGATATTACTGTTTGTGCATTTACAATATTCATTGATTTTTGCCATTGAAAAACATGTTTTTCATATACCAGAAATGTTTGAAGCTACTGACTGAATGAAAGGAGCTGGCATCTCACTCTCTTTGAATCTTCTTTATCATGCTAGGATTAGCAGGAAAAAGCAAAAAATTTCAGAATTGCACCTTGCAATGTGGAGATATTACTGTTTGTGCATTTACAATATTCATTGATTTTTGCCATTGAAAAACATGTTTTTCATATACCAGAAATGTTTGAAGCTACTGACTGAATGAAAGGAGCTGGCATCTCACTCTCTTTGAATCTTCTTTATCATGCTAGGATTAACAGGAAAAAGCTAAAAATTTCAGAATTGCACCGTGCAATGTGGAGATATTACTGTTTGTGCATTTACAATATTCATTGATTTTTGCCATTGAAAAACATGTTTTTCATATACCAGAAATGTTTGAAGCTACTGACTGAATGAAAGGAGCTGGCATCTCACTCTCTTTGAATCTTCTTTATCATGCTAGGATTAGCAGGAAAAAGCAAAAAATTTCAGAATTGCACCTTGCAATGTGGAGATATTACTGTTTGTGCATTTACAATATTCATTGATTTTTGCCATTGAAAAACATGTTTTTCATATACCAGAAATGTTTGAAGCTACTGACTGAATGAAAGGAGCTGGCATCTCACTCTCTTTGAATCTTCTTTATCATGCTAGGATTAGCAGGAAAAAGCAAAAAATTTCAGAATTGCACCTTGCAATGTGGAGATATTACTGTTTGTGCATTTACAATATTCATTGATTTTTGCCATTGAAAAACATGTTTTTCATATACCAGAAATGTTTGAAGCTACTGACTGAATGAAAGGAGCTGGCATCTCACTCTCTTTGAATCTTCTTTATCATGCTAGGATTAACAGGAAAAAGCAAAAAATTTCAGAATTGCACCTTGCAATGTGGAGATATTACTGTTTGTGCATTTACAATATTCATTGATTTTTGCCATTGAAAAACATGTTTTTCATATACCAGAAATGTTTGAAGCTACTGACTGAATGAAAGGAGCTGGCATCTCACTCTCTTTGAATCTTCTTTATCATGCTAGGATTAACAGGAAAAAGCTAAAAATTTCAGAATTGCACCGTGCAATGTGGAGATATTACTGTTTGTGCGTTTACAATATTCATTGATTTTTGCCATTGAAAAACATGTTTTTCATATACCAGAAATGTTTGAAGCTACTGACTGAATGAAAGGAGCTGGCATCTCACTCTCTTTGAATCTTCTTTATCATGCTAGGATTAGCAGGAAAAAGCAAAAAATTTCAGAATTGCACCTTGCAATGTGGAGATATTACTGTTTGTGCATTTACAATATTCATTGATTTTTGCCATTGAAAAACATGTTTTTCATATACCAGAAATGTTTGAAGCTACTGACTGAATGAAAGGAGCTGGCATCTCACTCTCTTTGAATCTTCTTTATCATGCTAGGATTAACAGGAAAAAGCTAAAAATTTCAGAATTGCACCGTGCAATGTGGAGATATTACTGTTTGTGCATTTACAATATTCATTGATTTTTGCCATTGAAAAACATGTTTTTCATATACCAGAAATGTTTGAAGCTTCTGACTGAATGAAAGGAGCTGGCATCTCACTCTCTTTGAATCTTCTTTATCATGCTAGGATTAGCAGGAAAAAGCAAAAAATTTCAGAATTGCACCTTGCAATGTGGAGATATTACTGTTTGTGCATTTACAATATTCATTGATTTTTGCCATTGAAAAACATGTTTTTCATATACCAGAAATGTTTGAAGCTACTGACTGAATGAAAGGAGCTGGCATCTCACTCTCTTTGAATCTTCTTTATCATGCTAGGATTAACAGGAAAAAGCTAAAAATTTCAGAATTGCACCATGCAATGTGGAGATATTACTGTTTGTGCATTTACAATATTCATTGATTTTTGCCATTGAAAAACGTTTTTCATATACCAGAAATGTTTGAAGCTACTGACTGAATGAAAGGAGCTGGCATCTCACTCTCTTTGAATCTTCTTTATCATGCTAGGATTAGCAGGAAAAAGCAAAAAAATTCAGAATTGCACCTTGCAATGTGGAGATATTACTGTTTGTGCATTTACAATATTCATTGATTTTTGCCATTGAAAAACGTTTTTCATATACCAGAAATGTTTGAAGCTACTGACTGAATGAAAGGAGCTGGCATCTCACTCTCTTTGAATCTTCTTTATCATGCTAGGATTAGCAGGAAAAAGCAAAAAATTTCAGAATTGCACCTTGCAATGTGGAGATATTACTGTTTGTGCATTTACAATATTCATTGATTTTTGCCATTGAAAAACATGTTTTTCATATACCAGAAATGTTTGAAGCTACTGACTGAATGAAAGGAGCTGGCATCTCACTCTCTTTGAATCTTCTTTATCATGCTAGGATTAACAGGAAAAAGCAAAAAATTTCAGAATTGCACCTTGCAATGTGGAGATATTACTGTTTGTGCATTTACAATATTCATTGATTTTTGCCATTGAAAAACATGTTTTTCATATACCAGAAATGTTTGAAGCTACTGACTGAATGAAAGGAGCTGGCATCTCACTCTCTTTGTTTTACCATATTTTTTTTATTTTTAATAAACAATTTAACAGGGGAATAACACACGTAGCATAAAAGTAGTGACAAAAGAATATTCATAATAAGGGAAAAATTCTGAGGGAAAGGAAAGGGAAAGGGAACAAACGGGAATGGATAAACAGGAAAGATGGGAGAAATTTGTTCGTCAAATAGTATATACGATAATACAGAAATTTGAACACTTTAAACACACATTACTATCATTAGCAAAATTAAACATATTAATGAGCTAAACACGACACACATTAAGATGTTCCAGCGTTATGAGAGGGTTGAGGGAATTTAGTGAGCCAAATATCCCACTTCCTAGAAAATTTAAGTAAATTATTGTTGATAAGGGAAAATCTGAGTTCAAATATTCTATGGAGATTCATCTTATCAACTAAGTCCTCCAAAGTGGGGACATGTGACTTTCTCCAATAAAAAGCCAATGCGTTCTTACACACTGAAAATAAGTGAATCACCAAAGATCTTTCAAACGACTTATATGGTTCAAGATCTAAGGATAGTAAAGCCATTTGAGGGGTCAATACTACAGGTCTGCCTAAAAGGTCATCTACCAAAGAAGAGATCTGAGCCCATAGATTCCGGATTTTAGGGCAGCTCCAAAAGAGATGTAAAAGATCTCCCCTAAGGCCGCACTCCCTCCAACAAAGGGGAGAGTTGCTGGGCTTTATATGGTGAAGCCTGATTGGAGTGTAATACCATCTGGTTAGAATTTTGAAGTAAGCCTCTTGTAAGGGCATAGATATATTAGAGGCCTGAGAAAAAAGAACAGCACTCTCCCATTGATCGGATTGGAAATTGAGTTTTAGATCTTTTTCCCAGCGTATCATGTAGAGGTGTTTTTGGAAGGAAAGATCATTATTGAAGCTGTTATATATGTGTCTCAGGCTCCAAAAAATTTTGTGGGATGGGTTGCTTAACAGGTTCACCGAGGTTTCAGAAACAATAAGTTTACCAGAAATAAATTCCAGAATAATGCTCTTTAAATGAGAGTATAAAAAGAAATCAGAGGAAGGTAAGTTGAATCTTTTTTTAAGAGTTTGGAAAGGAATAAAGGCAGAAGCTTCATAGAAGTCTCCAATTTTCCTTAACCCTTTATTGTCCCACTGATCTGGAATGGAAGAGTTATACAGATCAGCAACAAAACCAATTGGAAAATTTTTGACAAAAGAAAACTTATCCCTATCAGAATCTCTTAGGGGACTCTTTTTCTTTCTTTTGGCGATTTTTTTCCAGGCGTCAATAATCGCCTGGAAAATAGGATGGGAAGAATCATGAGTGCACTGTTTAAAGAGATGCCTAAGTAACAATTCACGGGGAGAAGAACCATTATTTAAGAAGGTCTCCAGAGTCATCCAAGCTGGGGGACTGTCAGAATTAAACCAATTACTGCTCTGTTTGATGAGGTTTGCCAAATAGTAAGCGAAAATATTAGGGTGGCTCAGACCTCCGTTGCACTTATTCTTGTACAATATATCTGCAGATATCCTCGCACGTTTATTATCCCAGACATAGGAATTAATCTGATTTTGAATTTTTTGAATAAAGATGTGAGAAATAGTTAGAGGTAAGTTGCGGAAAAAATACAAGATTTTGGGTAGAACAAACATCTTAATAGAGAGGACTCTACCCCACCATGACAAATCTCTTTTCAAAAATTCCATCAAATCTCCACGGACGATATCCTCAATCAGAACCAGGTTGTCAGAAATTGTTGAGTTAATAGTTTTACCAATACTGATCCCCAAATAAGTCAGATTGCGTTTAGCCAAACCGAAGGAAAATCTCGAGTGTAAAACCTCTCTCGTCTGACGGTCCAGATTAATGTTTAAAAGTTTAGACTTCTCATTATTGATCTTAAAATAAGAAATCTGAGAGAATAGTTCTAGAACCTTCGAAACTTCCGCAACCGAATTTACTGGGTCCAGCAAGGAAAGCATAACATCATCTGCAAAGAGGCCAATTTTAAATTCTCGAGATGGGGTAGAAATCCCCCTAATGTCAGTGTTTTCTCTAATCCTCTGTGCCAAAGGCTCCATAGCCAGGACAAAGAGAAGGGGGGAAAGTGGGCAACCCTGTCTAGTACCATTTGTGATAGGGATTGGATTTGAGAGATAATTGTTAACATAAATTTTTGCTTGGGGGTTAGAATAGAGGGCCATAATTGAAGAGAGAAATTTGTTATCAAAACCGAATTTAATAAGGGTGAGTTTAAGGTATAGCCAATTTAACCTGTCGAAAGCTTTTTCAGCGTCTAAAGCAAGCAATGAAGTTGGGAGTTTCGCCGTATTTATCACCTTAATAATATTCAGAAGTCTTCTAGAGCCATCAGTTGCTTGCCTCCCACCAACGAAGCCAATCTGATCATCGTTGATGAGAGATGGGAGAATAGTCGATAAACGATTGGCCAGAATTTTCGAATATATCTTAATATCAGTGTTAATTAGCGAAATGGGCCTATAATTTTTAACATTATCTCTCTCATCCTTAGACTTGGGTATTAGGGTAATGGTGGCTTCCAGCATTTCTGAGGGGAAGGAGCTTATTGAGGAAGCATGATTGAAAATTTTCGTGAGAGGGGAAGAAAGTAGGTCACAAAAAGTTTTATAATACTCATTAATGAACCCATCTGGACCCGGAGCCTTGAAATCTTTAAGTTGCTTTATTGTGTTAATAATTTCAAGGTTAGAAAAAGGCTTATTCAATGACTCGTGATCCAGAGGGCTCAATTTCGGTAGGTTAATGGAGGATAAAAATTTGTTGATTGCATCTGGGTGAGGATGGGAAATTAGAGGATCAGTTTTGATGTTGTAGAGTTTTTTGTAAAAATTTGCAAACTGGTTCACTATATCTTTAGGGTGGCAAAACGTTATTCCACTATTGTTTTTTATTTTATCTATTCTATTAATTGCTCTTTTACATTTGACTAGGCGGGCCATAAAGCGGGTAGGTTTATTTAGAGCCGCATAGTAATTAAATTTTGATTTCCGAATAATTGCATCATAGGAGGAAGAAATTTCTGATTTTAGCTCTACCCTTAAATTTGAGAGTTCTTTTTGAATTATTGGGGAAGGGGAAGGAAGATTAATTTGCTCTAATTCTTTTTCCCTAATCAGTTTTTGAAGAGAATTAATTTTTGATCTTTTTTCTTTTTTTTCAGATGAGGATATCTGCATTAGTACACCACGAAGGACGGCCTTGTGAGCGCACCAGCTGGAGAAGGGATTAGATAAATCTGGGGTATCGTTCTCCCTAAAATAATCAGAAATAGCTTTTTCAATAATTTTTTTGTTTTTGGGGTTATGAATAAGTGAAGATCTACATTTCCAAAGAAATCCATTTTTAATAAGAGGACCAATATGAATTTCACATGACGTAGGGGCATGATCTGATAGAGACCTAAGGCCTATAGATACGTTAGAGAATTTGGGTAAAGAAAAAACGTCAGTTATTATTAAGTCTATTCTAGAGGCCGTTTGGTGCGCATCCGAAAAATAGGAGAATTCTTTGGAGGTAGTTTGCAGACATCTAAATGTATCAAATAGTTCATTTTTATAAAGCCAATTATTTAGCGTCGGGTATAAATGACGGCTGGGGGAGGAAGAGTCCATATGCCCGTCCGGGACCATGTTGAAGTCTCCCAAAAAAATCAATTCGCCTCTCCTAACCTCTTCAACCTTTCTAAAAACCTTATTCAAAAAGGGTATTTGCTTTTTATTTGGGGCGTATAGGTTAACAACAGTGCACTCATGATTATTCAGTTTACAGAGCAATATATGGAACCTTCCATTGACATCTTTATGCTGATCTAAAAACTCAAATGGGACAGAATCTCTGATCACTGTAGCTACACCGGCTTTTTTCCGGTCGCTAGTGGATTCAAATATATGAGGGTAGCGTTTGTGGGTGAAAGTAGGGTGTTTTCCCTCGGCAAACCTTGTCTCCTGAAGACACGCAACATCAGCACCAAGATGACCCAATTCCTTCCAAAGGGAGAATCTCTTATTGGGACTGTTTAGGCCTCTTACATTATAGGTGATGATCTTGATAGGCATAGGTAAATTAATAATTAAAGTAAGTCAAAAGGAGAGGGGTCAGTTGGTCCAACAAATTCCCAAAAAATAAAAATCAACCGACAATCAAAGCTGGAATACAATATCTCTAATATTAATTCAAAGATAGTAATAACAATAACCAAATATTCAAAGAAAAAGAAAAAAAAACGAATCAAAAAATCTCCTGAGGGAACCTTCACCGAAAAGGTTCTCCCTCAGATTGGGGGGAAAAATAATGTGGACAAACCATGAAGGCTAAATATAAGAAGAATGATAAATTTATTATAGCATGTTAGGTGAGGTGATAAAATGAGATTATTTTTAAAGAGGGCTCCCGAGGGAGTAGTGTTTATCATTTCAGCGGTGGGGTGCCTTTGTAACTTTGTAGGGAATGTCTTTTATAAAATCAAAAAATTTGGGGCCTTCATCAGGATCTGTAAGAGTGAATGTTTTCCGGTTAAAGAAAATCAGCAACTTTACTGGAAAGCCCCACCTATATGGGATATTCATATCCCTCAGTCTATCTGTGATCAATTTGTATGACCTTCTTGCATCCATGGTTTCTTTGGAAAAATCGGAGAAGATTTTTAAGTGCGAGAAAGGCTCTGGAAAAGTCCTATTTTCCCTGATATAATTCAAGATTCTCTCTTTGGTCGAGAAGAAATGCAACCTAGCTATTACATCCCTCGGAAGATCCGAGGAAATGGAGGTCGGACGAAATAAGCGATGGGCCCTATCAATGATAAGATCCTGCTCAGAAAGGGATGGGATTGTCTTGTGAAATAAGTCTTTGAGAAAAGCCGAGATATCTGAGGGAGAAACATCCTCAGATATGCCTCTAATCTTCAAATTATTTCTCCTACTCCTATCCTCCAAATCCGCAACTTTTAATCTAAGTCTTTTGAGCTCGGATTTAATTTCCAAATTATCAGAAGAGACAGACTCTACCTTATCCTCCACCGTTTCAAGTCTTTTAGTATTTTCCTCCAGTTTAAGACCAAAAGCTTCCAAAGTAGATTTCATGGTGTCTACCTGTTTCTCGAAGCCCAGTTTCATATTTCTGTCAATCGTCTTTAAAAGATTGTCCAGATATGAACCAAGATCGGTATTTCCCAACTCTTGTGAAATGGGCATTTTGACCGGGACACTAGGCGTAGGGTCTGAGGACGAAGGGGAAAAGTCCTTTTTAGCACGCCTCTTATCTGGACTAGGATTAGGAGACGTGTCCGAGGATTCCTCCTCCGAACTCGTAGCCAGTGAAGAATACTTGTTGCTCCAAGCTCCTGGGTCCCTTCTCTTTGATGAGATGGAAATATCCATCTCTTCCGCTTTTTTTTCTTTAACTACGATAGAAGGGGCAGGTTTAGCATCAGGGATTCTCTGAGGTTTTGGAGATAATAGACTTTTAGAAGGTTCTTTGGTGGGAGAGCTTACTTTAGAACTCTGTCTGTCTTCCGGATTTCTATGAGGTGATCTGGACTTAAGTGGACTGATAGTATTGACAGCATCTTCAGATGGGTTTGAAAATGAAAAGCGTTGAGAGGACTTCGCTCTTACCGCACTAGTTTTATGGGGAGCTTCCAAAGACTTTTGGGTATTTTTTTTATTAGTCGCCATTATGAAATATCAGACCTATAGGTGTATATAAAAAAAAAAAAAAAAAAAAAAACAGTAAAAGACACTAGAAATATTTGACCTAAAAAGTAGACAAAAGACTTTAGGGTTGCAGAATGACTGGGAACAGTGGCTAGAAGAAATTTGCGTTAAACAAATATCAATCCGACAAAAGGCGAACAATACCCTTAAAAACTGCAGAGTTATATACCCCCTAGAATGCAACCCTTTAAATGTAAGTCACAATCAAAAATATCAAAGAAATAATGAAATTGACCTGGGAGATAAAAATAAAAGGCACATATATTTTTAGCAGAAAGCTAATTATTATGGAGGCTTGCAGATCTGTAGAGTTCCATGAGCACCAACTGGTATATATATATCCGGTAGCGTAGATACAGTATGTATATATACAGGCAAAAACAGATCCTCCTATCCCCCCCCTCCCCTCAGGATCAAGTCTCACAGTCAAGATGATAATACACCGTTTGGTGTTTAAAAGACCTCTGTATCAGTACTGATATAAAATCAGCACCATGGACAGCAGTGCTGATCGAGGCTGTAGCAGAAGGCAGGAGATTTGACTAATACAAGATCAGCACCTTGGACAGCAGTGTAGAGCGACGCTGCAGCAGGGGACAGGAGAATCTGATTAATATAGAATCAGCACCATGGACAGCAGTGCAGAGCCAGAGCCACGCTGCAGCAGGGGGCGGGAGAATTTAAAACTGATCAGCTGATTCTGGATGCCGGGACACTGAAGGACAGCGGTGCTGCTGCAGCGCAGGACCAGGGGCAGACCAGAGCGCGGCGGCGCTACCACAATAGGGGGAGGCAGTCACAGGGGTCTGCAGGGTCCGGAGACCGGAGGGACACAGTCAGCAGAGCGGCACAGCGGGGGTAAATGGAACGGAGGGGGAGGACCAGTGGCACCTGTCAGTTAAAGGCAGGGAGGAGCAAAACGGCCCCCCCAGCAGCAGGAGGGAGATATCCCCGCCAATAAATCAGCCCCAGGTGCTGCGGGGTGAGAGCCCTATATACCGGAGGTGCCGGTCTGTGAAGAGGCAGGAGCAGAGCGGCTCCGGAGTAGAGGAGGGGGCACCACCACCAGCGGAACAGCCTCTGAACCCAGGGAACAGCCGCACAGAGGAGCAGGGAGCCCGGTCGCAGACACAGGAAGTGCCTGTCAGCAGAAGGGAGAGAGGGACAGAACTGCTCCGCAATGGAAGAGGGGACACCGCTGCCACCAGGTCTCAATTAACAACCCCACGGAGTCACAGTAAGAGCCCTCAGGGCTTATCTGACCTTATTAGATGCTGTATGCTGCTCAGCACCAGTCGGGACCTCTTAATAGCCGCCACAGCTGTAAGCAGAGCCAGGTCCTCGGGCTGCCGCCGGCGTCTTGATGCAGGAAGGGTCCTGTAGCTTAGAAGCCGAGGGTAAATCCTCCGGGAGCGGGGGTCTTGCCAGTTATCTCAGGGGTCCGGTCTCACGGTCTTGTTACTTGACTGCAGATCCGGAGAGTTCCTGGGGTCCGCGATCCTCCACAGACTGCACCGGCCGGTGTTTTCACTTCCGGAGTCCTGTCACCGGTCGCAGCTGATAGCGGGGTGACCTGCAGGCAGGAGCAATTTATAAGCTGGCAACCCGGTGCAGAAGTGTATCCTTTAGGGGTATAGGGTCCCGGGGGTCCTGTCAAATCCTCTTTGGGGGTCTCCTCACTTAAAGTCCCCGGGGTCCACAATCTTCTATACACAGCGCTGGGCGGTGGAATCGCTGCAGGAGTCCCGTCACCGGTCGCAGTTGTCAGCTGGGTGACTTGTAAGCAGGGACAATTTGCAGGGTGGTAGTCCGATGCAGCAATGTAGCTTTTCGAGGTGCTGGGTCCCGTGGGTCCGTCAGATCTCAGTCCTTGTTACTTTTAAACACAGACTGCATAAGGTGAATGACTGATTTTCCCCAGTGGGGCTATTCTGGGTGCCGGGTCAGTATAGGTTATCCCTGCATACGGCAATCAGCCGATTCACGGGGCTCTGGTGCCACCGGCTTCAAGATATAAATTCTACACAGTCTGCTCAGTAACTCCCGGAAAGCTGTGCTCTAAAGTCCGGAGGTAGGGAGAGGAGGGGTCCCTTTGCAGAGACACACAGACCTGCAAGCCTGCAGGACTATGTCACAATAGCCACGACTGGAATGAAATCAAGGACGCACCTCACTGCTTCCAAATGAAATATCTCCTGGAATAACGGGTCAGGGAGAGTCTTTTTAGTATCCAGATGATCCTTAGGCTTTAAGAAGTTTGTCCATGCCAAAATTGAGTGAATAAATCCTCTTAAGTTGCTTTTATCGTCGCTTTGTAGTTTTAGCCCTCATGGAGCTCAGACCTATGCTGCCATCCTGGTCTGTGCCTAAGCCACGCCCCCATCTCACTCTCTTTGAATCTTCTTTATCATGCTAGGATTAACAGGAAAAAGCTAAAAATTTCAGAATTGCACCGTGCAATGTGGAGATATTACTGTTTGTGCATTTACAATATTCATTGATTTTTGCCATTGAAAAACATGTTTTTCATATACCAGAAATGTTTGAAGCTACTGACTGAATGAAAGGAGCTGGCATCTCACTCTCTTTGAATCTTCTTTATCATGCTAGGATTAGCAGGAAAAAGCAAAAAATTTCAGAATTGCACCTTGCAATGTGGAGATATTACTGTTTGTGCATTTACAATATTCATTGATTTTTGCCATTGAAAAACATGTTTTTCATATACCAGAAATGTTTGAAGCTACTGACTGAATGAAAGGAGCTGGCATCTCACTCTCTTTGAATCTTCTTTATCATGCTAGGATTAACAGGAAAAAGCTAAAAATTTCAGAATTGCACCGTGCAATGTGGAGATATTACTGTTTGTGCATTTACAATATTCATTGATTTTTGCCATTGAAAAACATGTTTTTCATATACCAGAAATGTTTGAAGCTTCTGACTGAATGAAAGGAGCTGGCATCTCACTCTCTTTGAATCTTCTTTATCATGCTAGGATTAGCAGGAAAAAGCAAAAAATTTCAGAATTGCACCTTGCAATGTGGAGATATTACTGTTTGTGCATTTACAATATTCATTGATTTTTGCCATTGAAAAACATGTTTTTCATATACCAGAAATGTTTGAAGCTACTGACTGAATGAAAGGAGCTGGCATCTCACTCTCTTTGAATCTTCTTTATCATGCTAGGATTAACAGGAAAAAGCTAAAAATTTCAGAATTGCACCGTGCAATGTGGAGATATTACTGTTTGTGCATTTACAATATTCATTGATTTTTGCCATTGAAAAACATGTTTTTCATATACCAGAAATGTTTGAAGCTACTGACTGAATGAAAGGAGCTGGCATCTCACTCTCTTTGAATCTTCTTTATCATGCTAGGATTAGCAGGAAAAAGCAAAAAATTTCAGAATTGCACCTTGCAATGTGGAGATATTACTGTTTGTGCATTTACAATATTCATTGATTTTTGCCATTGAAAAACATGTTTTTCATATACCAGAAATGTTTGAAGCTACTGACTGAATGAAAGGAGCTGGCATCTCACTCTCTTTGAATCTTCTTTATCATGCTAGGATTAACAGGAAAAAGCTAAAAATTTCAGAATTGCACCGTGCAATGTGGAGATATTACTGTTTGTGCATTTACAATATTCATTGATTTTTGCCATTGAAAAACATGTTTTTCATATACCAGAAATGTTTGAAGCTTCTGACTGAATGAAAGGAGCTGGCATCTCACTCTCTTTGAATCTTCTTTATCATGCTAGGATTAGCAGGAAAAAGCAAAAAATTTCAGAATTGCACCGTGCAATGTGGAGATATTACTGTTTGTGCATTTACAATATTCATTGATTTTTACCATTGAAAAACATGTTTTTCATATACCAGAAATGTTTGAAGCTACTGACTGAATGAAAGGAGCTGGCATCTCACTCTCTTTGAATCTTCTTTATCATGCTAGGATTAACAGGAAAAAGCAAAAAATTTCAGAATTGCACCGTGCAATGTGGAGATATTACTGTTTGTGCATTTACAATATTCATTGATTTTTGCCATTGAAAAACATGTTTTTCATATACCAGAAATGTTTGAAGCTACTGACTGAATGAAAGGAGCTGGCATCTCACTCTCTTTGAATCTTCTTTATCATGCTAGGATTAACAGGAAAAAGCAAAAAATTTCAGAATTGCACCTTGCAATGTGGAGATATTACTGTTTGTGCATTTACAATATTCATTGATTTTTGCCATTGAAAAACATGTTTTTCATATACCAGAAATGTTTGAAGCTACTGACTGAATGAAAGGAGCTGGCATCTCACTCTCTTTGAATCTTCTTTATCATGCTAGGATTAACAGGAAAAAGCTAAAAATTTCAGAATTGCACCGTGCAATGTGGAGATATTACTGTTTGTGCATTTACAATATTCATTGATTTTTGCCATTGAAAAACATGTTTTTCATATACCAGAAATGTTTGAAGCTACTGACTGAATGAAAGGAGCTGGCGTCTCACTCTCTTTGAATCTTCTTTATCATGCTAGGATTAACAGGAAAAAGCAAAAAATTTCAGAATTGCACCTTGCAATGTGGAGATATTACTGTTTGTGCATTTACAATATTCATTGATTTTTGCCATTGAAAAACATGTTTTTCATATACCAGAAATGTTTGAAGCTACTGACTGAATGAAAGGAGCTGGCATCTCACTCTCTTTGAATCTTCTTTATCATGCTAGGATTAACAGGAAAAAGCTAAAAATTTCAGAATTGCACCGTGCAATGTGGAGATATTACTGTTTGTGCATTTACAATATTCATTGATTTTTGCCATTGAAAAACATGTTTTTCATATACCAGAAATGTTTGAAGCTACTGACTGAACGATAGGAGCTGTCATCTCACTCTCTTTGAATCTTCTTTATCATGCTAGGATTAGCAGGAAAAAGCAAAAAATTTCAGAATTGCACCTTGCAATGTGGAGATATTACTGTTTGTGCATTTACAATATTCATTGATTTTTGCCATTGAAAAACATGTTTTTCATATACCAGAAATGTTTGAAGCTACTGACTGAATGAAAGGAGCTGGCATCTCACTCTCTTTGAATCTTCTTTATCATGCTAGGATTAACAGGAAAAAGCTAAAAATTTCAGAATTGCACCGTGCAATGTGGAGATATTACTGTTTGTGCATTTACAATATTCATTGATTTTTGCCATTGAAAAACATGTTTTTCATATACCAGAAATGTTTGAAGCTACTGACTGAATGAAAGGAGCTGGCATCTCACTCTCTTTGAATCTTCTTTATCATGCTAGGATTAGCAGGAAAAAGCAAAAAATTTCAGAATTGCACCTTGCAATGTGGAGATATTACTGTTTGTGCATTTACAATATTCATTGATTTTTGCCATTGAAAACCATGTTTTTCATATACCAGAAATGTTTGAAGCTACTGACAATGAAAGGAGCTGGCATCTCACTCTCTTTGAATCTTCTTTATCATGCTAGGATTAACAGGAAAAAGCAAAAAATTTCAGAATTGCACCTTGCAATGTGGAGATATTACTGTTTGTGCATTTACAATATTCATTGATTTTTGCCATTGAAAAACATGTTTTTCATATACCAGAAATGTTTGAAGCTACTGACTGAATGAAAGGAGCTGGCATCTCACTCTCTTTGAATCTTCTTTATCATGCTAGGATTAACAGGAAAAAGCTAAAAATTTCAGAATTGCACCGTGCAATGTGGAGATATTACTGTTTGTGCATTTAGAATATTCATTGATTTTTGCCATTGAAAAACATGTTTTTCATATACCAGAAATGTTTGAAGCTACTGACTGAATGAAAGGAGCTGGCATCTCACTCTCTTTGAATCTTCTTTATCATGCTAGGATTAGCAGGAAAAAGCAAAAAATTTCAGAATTGCACCTTGCAATGTGGAGATATTACTGTTTGTGCATTTACAATATTCATTGATTTTTGCCATTGAAAAACATGTTTTTCATATACCAGAAATGTTTGAAGCTACTGACTGAATGAAAGGAGCTGGCATCTCACTCTCTTTGAATCTTCTTTATCATGCTAGGATTAACAGGAAAAAGCAAAAAATTTCAGAATTGCACCTTGCAATGTGGAGATATTACTGTTTGTGCATTTACAATATTCATTGATTTTTGCCATTGAAAAACATGTTTTTCATATACCAGAAATGTTTGAAGCTACTGACTGAATGAAAGGAGCTGGCATCTCACTCTCTTTGAATCTTCTTTATCATGCTAGGATTAACAGGAAAAAGCTAAAAATTTCAGAATTGCACCGTGCAATGTGGAGATATTACTGTTTGTGCATTTACAATATTCATTGATTTTTGCCATTGAAAAACATGTTTTTCATATACCAGAAATGTTTGAAGCTACTGACTGAATGAAAGGAGCTGGCATCTCACTCTCTTTGAATCTTCTTTATCATGCTAGGATTAGCAGGAAAAAGCAAAAAATTTCAGAATTGCACCTTGCAATGTGGAGATATTACTGTTTGTGCATTTACAATATTCATTGATTTTTGCCATTGAAAAACATGTTTTTCATATACCAGAAATGTTTGAAGCTACTGACTGAATGAAAGGAGCTGGCATCTCACTCTCTTTGAATCTTCTTTATCATGCTAGGATTAACAGGAAAAAGCTAAAAATTTCAGAATTGCACCGTGCAATGTGGAGATATTACTGTTTGTGCATTTACAATATTCATTGATTTTTGCCATTGAAAAACATGTTTTTCATATACCAGAAATGTTTGAAGCTACTGACTGAATGAAAGGAGCTGGCATCTCACTCTCTTTGAATCTTCTTTATCATGCTAGGATTAGCAGGAAAAAGCAAAAAATTTCAGAATTGCACCTTGCAATGTGGAGATATTACTGTTTGTGCATTTACAATATTCATTGATTTTTGCCATTGAAAAACATGTTTTTCATATACCAGAAATGTTTGAAGCTACTGACAATGAAAGGAGCTGGCATCTCACTCTCTTTGAATCTTCTTTATCATGCTAGGATTAACAGGAAAAAGCAAAAAATTTCAGAATTGCACCTTGCAATGTGGAGATATTACTGTTTGTGCATTTACAATATTCATTGATTTTTGCCATTGAAAAACATGTTTTTCATATACCAGAAATGTTTGAAGCTACTGACTGAATGAAAGGAGCTGGCATCTCACTCTCTTTGAATCTTCTTTATCATGCTAGGATTAACAGGAAAAAGCTAAAAATTTCAGAATTGCACCGTGCAATGTGGAGATATTACTGTTTGTGCATTTACAATATTCATTGATTTTTGCCATTGAAAAACATGTTTTTCATATACCAGAAATGTTTGAAGCTACTGACTGAATGAAAGGAGCTGGCATCTCACTCTCTTTGAATCTTCTTTATCATGCTAGGATTAGCAGGAAAAAGCAAAAAATTTCAGAATTGCACCTTGCAATGTGGAGATATTACTGTTTGTGCATTTACAATATTCATTGATTTTTGCCATTGAAAAACATGTTTTTCATATACCAGAAATGTTTGAAGCTACTGACTGAATGAAAGGAGCTGGCATCTCACTCTCTTTGAATCTTCTTTATAATGCTAGGATTAACAGGAAAAAGCTAAAAATTTCAGAATTGCACCGTGCAATGTGGAGATATTACTGTTTGTGCATTTACAATATTCATTGATTTTTGCCATTGAAAAACATGTTTTTCATATACCAGAAATGTTTGAAGCTTCTGACTGAATGAAAGGAGCTGGCATCTCACTCTCTTTGAATCTTCTTTATCATGCTAGGATTAGCAGGAAAAAGCAAAAAATTTCAGAATTGCACCTTGCAATCTGGAGATATTACTGTTTGTGCATTTACAATATTCATTGATTTTTGCCATTGAAAAACATGTTTTTCATATACCAGAAATGTTTGAAGCTACTGACTGAATGAAAGGAGCTGGCATCTCACTCTCTTTGAATCTTCTTTATCATGCTAGGATTAACAGGAAAAAGCTAAAAATTTCAGAATTGCACCGTGCAATGTGGAGATATTACTGTTTGTGCATTTACAATATTCATTGATTTTTGCCATTGAAAAACATGTTTTTCATATACCAGAAATGTTTGAAGCTACTGACTGAATGAAAGGAGCTGGCATCTCACTCTCTTTGAATCTTCTTTATCATGCTAGGATTAGCAGGAAAAAGCAAAAAATTTCAGAATTGCACCTTGCAATGTGGAGATATTACTGTTTGTGCATTTACAATATTCATTGATTTTTGCCATTGAAAAACATGTTTTTCATATACCAGAAATGTTTGAAGCTACTGACTGAATGAAAGGAGCTGGCATCTCACTCTCTTTGAATCTTCTTTATCATGCTAGGATTAGCAGGAAAAAGCAAAAAATTTCAGAATTGCACCTTGCAATGTGGAGATATTACTGTTTGTGCATTTACAATATTCATTGATTTTTGCCATTGAAAAACATGTTTTTCATATACCAGAAATGTTTGAAGCTACTGACTGAATGAAAGGAGCTGGCATCTCACTCTCTTTGAATCTTCTTTATCATGCTAGGATTAACAGGAAAAAGCAAAAAATTTCAGAATTGCACCTTGCAATGTGGAGATATTACTGTTTGTGCATTTACAATATTCATTGATTTTTGCCATTGAAAAACATGTTTTTCATATACCAGAAATGTTTGAAGCTACTGACTGAATGAAAGGAGCTGGCATCTCACTCTCTTTGAATCTTCTTTATCATGCTAGGATTAACAGGAAAAAGCTAAAAATTTCAGAATTGCACCGTGCAATGTGGAGATATTACTGTTTGTGCATTTACAATATTCATTGATTTTTGCCATTGAAAAACATGTTTTTCATATACCAGAAATGTTTGAAGCTACTGACTGAATGAAAGGAGCTGGCATCTCACTCTCTTTGAATCTTCTTTATCATGCTAGGATTAGCAGGAAAAAGCAAAAAATTTCAGAATTGCACCTTGCAATGTGGAGATATTACTGTTTGTGCATTTACAATATTCATTGATTTTTGCCATTGAAAAACATGTTTTTCATATACCAGAAATGTTTGAAGCTACTGACAATGAAAGGAGCTGGCATCTCACTCTCTTTGAATCTTCTTTATCATGCTAGGATTAACAGGAAAAAGCAAAAAATTTCAGAATTGCACCTTGCAATGTGGAGATATTACTGTTTGTGCATTTACAATATTCATTGATTTTTGCCATTGAAAAACATGTTTTTCATATACCAGAAATGTTTGAAGCTACTGACTGAATGAAAGGAGCTGGCATCTCACTCTCTTTGAATCTTCTTTATCATGCTAGGATTAACAGGAAAAAGCTAAAAATTTCAGAATTGCACCGTGCAATGTGGAGATATTACTGTTTGTGCATTTACAATATTCATTGATTTTTGCCATTGAAAAACATGTTTTTCATATACCAGAAATGTTTGAAGCTACTGACTGAATGAAAGGAGCTGGCATCTCACTCTCTTTGAATCTTCTTTATCATGCTAGGATTAGCAGGAAAAAGCAAAAAATTTCAGAATTGCACCTTGCAATGTGGAGATATTACTGTTTGTGCATTTACAATATTCATTGATTTTTGCCATTGAAAAACATGTTTTTCATATACCAGAAATGTTTGAAGCTACTGACTGAATGAAAGGAGCTGGCATCTCACTCTCTTTGAATCTTCTTTATAATGCTAGGATTAACAGGAAAAAGCTAAAAATTTCAGAATTGCACCGTGCAATGTGGAGATATTACTGTTTGTGCATTTACAATATTCATTGATTTTTGCCATTGAAAAACATGTTTTTCATATACCAGAAATGTTTGAAGCTTCTGACTGAATGAAAGGAGCTGGCATCTCACTCTCTTTGAATCTTCTTTATCATGCTAGGATTAGCAGGAAAAAGCAAAAAATTTCAGAATTGCACCTTGCAATCTGGAGATATTACTGTTTGTGCATTTACAATATTCATTGATTTTTGCCATTGAAAAACATGTTTTTCATATACCAGAAATGTTTGAAGCTACTGACTGAATGAAAGGAGCTGGCATCTCACTCTCTTTGAATCTTCTTTATCATGCTAGGATTAACAGGAAAAAGCTAAAAATTTCAGAATTGCACCGTGCAATGTGGAGATATTACTGTTTGTGCATTTACAATATTCATTGATTTTTGCCATTGAAAAACATGTTTTTCATATACCAGAAATGTTTGAAGCTACTGACTGAATGAAAGGAGCTGGCATCTCACTCTCTTTGAATCTTCTTTATCATGCTAGGATTAGCAGGAAAAAGCAAAAAATTTCAGAATTGCACCTTGCAATGTGGAGATATTACTGTTTGTGCATTTACAATATTCATTGATTTTTGCCATTGAAAAACATGTTTTTCATATACCAGAAATGTTTGAAGCTACTGACTGAATGAAAGGAGCTGGCATCTCACTCTCTTTGAATCTTCTTTATCATGCTAGGATTAGCAGGAAAAAGCAAAAAATTTCAGAATTGCACCTTGCAATGTGGAGATATTACTGTTTGTGCATTTACAATATTCATTGATTTTTGCCATTGAAAAACATGTTTTTCATATACCAGAAATGTTTGAAGCTACTGACTGAATGAAAGGAGCTGGCATCTCACTCTCTTTGAATCTTCTTTATCATGCTAGGATTAACAGGAAAAAGCAAAAAATTTCAGAATTGCACCTTGCAATGTGGAGATATTACTGTTTGTGCATTTACAATATTCATTGATTTTTGCCATTGAAAAACATGTTTTTCATATACCAGAAATGTTTGAAGCTACTGACTGAATGAAAGGAGCTGGCATCTCACTCTCTTTGAATCTTCTTTATCATGCTAGGATTAACAGGAAAAAGCTAAAAATTTCAGAATTGCACCGTGCAATGTGGAGATATTACTGTTTGTGCATTTACAATATTCATTGATTTTTGCCATTGAAAAACATGTTTTTCATATACCAGAAATGTTTGAAGCTACTGACTGAATGAAAGGAGCTGGCATCTCACTCTCTTTGAATCTTCTTTATCATGCTAGGATTAGCAGGAAAAAGCAAAAAATTTCAGAATTGCACCTTGCAATGTGGAGATATTACTGTTTGTGCATTTACAATATTCATTGATTTTTGCCATTGAAAAACATGTTTTTCATATACCAGAAATGTTTGAAGCTACTGACTGAATGAAAGGAGCTGGCATCTCACTCTCTTTGAATCTTCTTTATCATGCTAGGATTAACAGGAAAAAGCTAAAAATTTCAGAATTGCACCGTGCAATGTGGAGATATTACTGTTTGTGCATTTACAATATTCATTGATTTTTGCCATTGAAAAACATGTTTTTCATATACCAGAAATGTTTGAAGCTACTGACTGAATGAAAGGAGCTGGCATCTCACTCTCTTTGAATCTTCTTTATCATGCTAGGATTAGCAGGAAAAAGCAAAAAATTTCAGAATTGCACCTTGCAATGTGGAGATATTACTGTTTGTGCATTTACAATATTCATTGATTTTTGCCATTGAAAAACATGTTTTTCATATACCAGAAATGTTTGAAGCTACTGACAATGAAAGGAGCTGGCATCTCACTCTCTTTGAATCTTCTTTATCATGCTAGGATTAACAGGAAAAAGCAAAAAATTTCAGAATTGCACCTTGCAATGTGGAGATATTACTGTTTGTGCATTTACAATATTCATTGATTTTTGCCATTGAAAAACATGTTTTTCATATACCAGAAATGTTTGAAGCTACTGACTGAATGAAAGGAGCTGGCATCTCACTCTCTTTGAATCTTCTTTATCATGCTAGGATTAACAGGAAAAAGCTAAAAATTTCAGAATTGCACCGTGCAATGTGGAGATATTACTGTTTGTGCATTTACAATATTCATTGATTTTTGCCATTGAAAAACATGTTTTTCATATACCAGAAATGTTTGAAGCTACTGACTGAATGAAAGGAGCTGGCATCTCACTCTCTTTGAATCTTCTTTATCATGCTAGGATTAGCAGGAAAAAGCAAAAAATTTCAGAATTGCACCTTGCAATGTGGAGATATTACTGTTTGTGCATTTACAATATTCATTGATTTTTGCCATTGAAAAACATGTTTTTCATATACCAGAAATGTTTGAAGCTACTGACTGAATGAAAGGAGCTGGCATCTCACTCTCTTTGAATCTTCTTTATCATGCTAGGATTAACAGGAAAAAGCTAAAAATTTCAGAATTGCACCGTGCAATGTGGAGATATTACTGTTTGTGCATTTACAATATTCATTGATTTTTGCCATTGAAAAACATGTTTTTCATATACCAGAAATGTTTGAAGCTACTGACTGAATGAAAGGAGCTGGCATCTCACTCTCTTTGAATCTTCTTTATCATGCTAGGATTAGCAGGAAAAAGCAAAAAATTTCAGAATTGCACCTTGCAATGTGGAGATATTACTGTTTGTGCATTTACAATATTCATTGATTTTTGCCATTGAAAAACATGTTTTTCATATACCAGAAATGTTTGAAGCTACTGACTGAATGAAAGGAGCTGGCATCTCACTCTCTTTGAATCTTCTTTATCATGCTAGGATTAACAGGAAAAAGCAAAAAATTTCAGAATTGCACCTTGCAATGTGGAGATATTACTGTTTGTGCATTTACAATATTCATTGATTTTTGCCATTGAAAAACATGTTTTTCATATACCAGAAATGTTTGAAGCTACTGACTGAATGAAAGGAGCTGGCATCTCACTCTCTTTGAATCTTCTTTATCATGCTAGGATTAACAGGAAAAAGCTAAAAATTTCAGAATTGCACCGTGCAATGTGGAGATATTACTGTTTGTGCATTTACAATATTCATTGATTTTTGCCATTGAAAAACATGTTTTTCATATACCAGAAATGTTTGAAGCTACTGACTGAATGAAAGGAGCTGGCATCTCACTCTCTTTGAATCTTCTTTATCATGCTAGGATTAGCAGGAAAAAGCAAAAAATTTCAGAATTGCACCTTGCAATGTGGAGATATTACTGTTTGTGCATTTACAATATTCATTGATTTTTGCCATTGAAAAACATGTTTTTCATATACCAGAAATGTTTGAAGCTACTGACTGAATGAAAGGAGCTGGCATCTCACTCTCTTTGAATCTTCTTTATCATGCTAGGATTAACAGGAAAAAGCTAAAAATTTCAGAATTGCACCGTGCAATGTGGAGATATTACTGTTTGTGCATTTACAATATTCATTGATTTTTGCCATTGAAAAACATGTTTTTCATATACCAGAAATGTTTGAAGCTACTGACTGAATGAAAGGAGCTGGCATCTCACTCTCTTTGAATCTTCTTTATCATGCTAGGATTAGCAGGAAAAAGCAAAAAATTTCAGAATTGCACCTTGCAATGTGGAGATATTACTGTTTGTGCATTTACAATATTCATTGATTTTTGCCATTGAAAAACATGTTTTTCATATACCAGAAATGTTTGAAGCTACTGACTGAATGAAAGGAGCTGGCATCTCACTCTCTTTGAATCTTCTTTATCATGCTAGGATTAACAGGAAAAAGCAAAAAATTTCAGAATTGCACCTTGCAATGTGGAGATATTACTGTTTGTGCATTTACAATATTCATTGATTTTTGCCATTGAAAAACATGTTTTTCATATACCAGAAATGTTTGAAGCTACTGACTGAATGAAAGGAGCTGGCATCTCACTCTCTTTGAATCTTTATCATGCTAGGATTAACAGGAAAAAGCTAAAAATTTCAGAATTGCACCGTGCAATGTGGAGATATTACTGTTTGTGCATTTACAATATTCATTGATTTTTGCCATTGAAAAACATGTTTTTCATATACCAGAAATGTTTGAAGCTACTGACTGAATGAAAGGAGCTGGCATCTCACTCTCTTTGAATCTTCTTTATCATGCTAGGATTAACAGGAAAAAGCTAAAAATTTCAGAATTGCACCGTGCAATGTGGAGATATTACTGTTTGTGCATTTACAATATTCATTGATTTTTGCCATTGAAAAACATGTTTTTCATATACCAGAAATGTTTGAAGCTACTGACTGAATGAAAGGAGCTGGCATCTCACTCTCTTTGAATCTTCTTTATCATGCTAGGATTAGCAGGAAAAAGCAAAAAATTTCAGAATTGCACCTTGCAATGTGGAGATATTAGTTTGTGCATTTACAATATTCATTGATTTTTGCCATTGAAAAACGTTTTTCATATACCAGAAATGTTTGAAGCTACTGACTGAATGAAAGGAGCTGGCATCTCACTCTCTTTGAATCTTCTTTATCATGCTAGGATTAACAGGAAAAAGCAAAAAATTTCAGAATTGCACCTTGCAATGTGGAGATATTACTGTTTGTGCATTTACAATATTCATTGATTTTTGCCATTGAAAAACATGTTTTTCATATACCAGAAATGTTTGAAGCTACTGACTGAATGAAAGGAGCTGGCATCTCACTCTCTTTGAATCTTCTTTATCATGCTAGGATTAACAGGAAAAAGCTAAAAATTTCAGAATTGCACCGTGCAATGTGGAGATATTACTGTTTGTGCATTTACAATATTCATTGATTTTTGCCATTGAAAAACATGTTTTTCATATACCAGAAATGTTTGAAGCTACTGACTGAATGAAAGGAGCTGGCATCTCACTCTCTTTGAATCTTCTTTATCATGCTAGGATTAACAGGAAAAAGCTAAAAATTTCAGAATTGCACCGTGCAATGTGGAGATATTACTGTTTGTGCATTTACAATATTCATTGATTTTTGCCATTGAAAAACATGTTTTTCATATACCAGAAATGTTTGAAGCTACTGACTGAATGAAAGGAGCTGGCATCTCACTCTCTTTGAATCTTCTTTATCATGCTAGGATTAGCAGGAAAAAGCAAAAAATTTCAGAATTGCACCTTGCAATGTGGAGATATTACTGTTTGTGCATTTACAATATTCATTGATTTTTGCCATTGAAAAACATGTTTTTCATATACCAGAAATGTTTGAAGCTACTGACTGAATGAAAGGAGCTGGCATCTCACTCTCTTTGAATCTTCTTTATCATGCTAGGATTAGCAGGAAAAAGCAAAAAATTTCAGAATTGCACCTTGCAATGTGGAGATATTACTGTTTGTGCATTTACAATATTCATTGATTTTTGCCATTGAAAAACATGTTTTTCATATACCAGAAATGTTTGAAGCTACTGACTGAATGAAAGGAGCTGGCATCTCACTCTCTTTGAATCTTCTTTATCATGCTAGGATTAACAGGAAAAAGCAAAAAAATTTCAGAATTGCACCTTGCAATGTGGAGATATTACTGTTTGTGCATTTACAATATTCATTGATTTTTGCCATTGAAAAACATGTTTTTCATATACCAGAAATGTTTGAAGCTACTGACTGAATGAAAGGAGCTGGCATCTCACTCTCTTTGAATCTTCTTTATCATGCTAGGATTAACAGGAAAAAGCTAAAAATTTCAGAATTGCACCGTGCAATGTGGAGATATTACTGTTTGTGCATTTACAATATTCATTGATTTTTGCCATTGAAAAACATGTTTTTCATATACCAGAAATGTTTGAAGCTACTGACTGAATGAAAGGAGCTGGCATCTCACTCTCTTTGAATCTTCTTTATCATGCTAGGATTAACAGGAAAAAGCTAAAAATTTCAGAATTGCACCGTGCAATGTGGAGATATTACTGTTTGTGCATTTACA
>NW_027370055.1:0-38567 GCF_046119375.1 Phyllobates terribilis
TCCTGCTAATCCTAGCATGATAAAGAAGATTCAAAGAGAGTGAGATGCCAGCTCCTTTCATTCAGTCAGTAGCTTCAAACATTTCTGGTATATGAAAAACATGTTTTTCAATGGCAAAAATCAATGAATATTGTAAATGCACAAACAGTAATATCTCCACATTGCACGGTGCAATTCTGATTTTTGCTTTTTCCTGTTAATCCTAGCATGATAAAGAAGATTCAAAGAGAGTGAGATGCCAGCTCCTTTCATTCAGTCAGTAGCTTCAAACATTTCTGGTATATGAAAAACATGTTTTTCAATGGCAAAAATCAATGAATATTGTAAATGCACAAACAGTAATATCTCCACATTGCAAGGTGCAATTCTGAAATTTTTTGCTTTTTCCTGCTAATCCTAGCATGATAAAAAGATTCAAAGAGAGTGAGATGCCAGCTCCTTTCATTCAGTCAGTAGCTTCAAACATTTCTGGTATATGAAAAACATGTTTTTCAATGGCAAAAATCAATGAATATTGTAAATGCACAAACAGTAATATCTCCACATTGCACGGTGCAATTCTGAAATTTTTAGCTTTTTCCTGTTAATCCTAGCATGATAAAGAAGATTCAAAGAGAGTGAGATGCCAGCTCCTTTCATTCAGTCATTAGCTTCAAACATTTTCTGGTATATGAAAAACATGTTTTTCAATGGCAAAAATCAATGAATATTGTAAATGCACAAACAGTAATATCTCCACATTGCACGGTGCAATTCTGAAATTTTTAGCTTTTTCCTGTTAATCCTAGCATGATAAAGAAGATTCAAAGAGAGTGAGATGCCAGCTCCTTTCATTCAGTCAGTAGCTTCAAACATTTCTGGTATATGAAAAACATGTTTTTCAATGGCAAAAATCAATGAATATTGTAAATGCACAAACAGTAATATCTCCACATTGCAAGGTGCAATTCTGAAATTTTTTGCTTTTTCCTGTTAATCCTAGCATGATAAAGAAGATTCAAAGAGAGTGAGATGCCAGCTCCTTTCATTCAGTCAGTAGCTTCAAACATTTCTGGTATATGAAAAACATGTTTTTCAATGGCAAAAATCAATGAATATTGTAAATGCACAAACTAATATCTCCACATTGCAAGGTGCAATTCTGAAATTTTTTGCTTTTTCCTGCTAATCCTAGCATGATAAAGAAGATTCAAAGAGAGTGAGATGCCAGCTCCTTTCATTCAGTCAGTAGCTTCAAACATTTCTGGTATATGAAAAACATGTTTTTCAATGGCAAAAATCAATGAATATTGTAAATGCACAAACAGTAATATCTCCACATTGCACGGTGCAATTCTGAAATTTTTAGCTTTTTCCTGTTAATCCTAGCATGATAAAGAAGATTCAAAGAGAGTGAGATGCCAGCTCCTTTCATTCAGTCAGTAGCTTCAAACATTTCTGGTATATGAAAAACATGTTTTTCAATGGCAAAAATCAATGAATATTGTAAATGCACAAACAGTAATATCTCCACATTGCACGGTGCAATTCTGAAATTTTTAGCTTTTTCCTGTTAATCCTAGCATGATAAAGAAGATTCAAAGAGAGTGAGATGCCAGCTCCTTTCATTCAGTCAGTAGCTTCAAACATTTCTGGTATATGAAAAACATGTTTTTCAATGGCAAAAATCAATGAATATTGTAAATGCACAAACAGTAATATCTCCACATTGCAAGGTGCAATTCTGAAATTTTTAGCTTTTTCCTGTTAATCCTAGCATGATAAAGAAGATTCAAAGAGAGTGAGATGCCAGCTCCTTTCATTCAGTCAGTAGCTTCAAACATTTCTGGTATATGAAAAACATGTTTTTCAATGGCAAAAATCAATGAATATTGTAAATGCACAAACAGTAATATCTCCACATTGCACGGTGCAATTCTGAAATTTTTAGCTTTTTCCTGTTAATCCTAGCATGATAAAGAAGATTCAAAGAGAGTGAGATGCCAGCTCCTTTCATTCAGTCAGTAGCTTCAAACATTTCTGGTATATGAAAAACATGTTTTTCAATGGCAAAAATCAATGAATATTGTAAATGCACAAACAGTAATATCTCCACATTGCACGGTGCAATTCTGAAATTTTTAGCTTTTTCCTGTTAATCCTAGCATGATAAAGAAGATTCAAAGAGAGTGAGATGCCAGCTCCTTTCATTCAGTCAGTAGCTTCAAACATTTCTGGTATATGAAAAACATGTTTTTCAATGGCAAAAATCAATGAATATTGTAAATGCACAAACAGTAATATCTCCACATTGCAAGGTGCAATTCTGAAATTTTTAGCTTTTTCCTGTTAATCCTAGCATGATAAAGAAGATTCAAAGAGAGTGAGATGCCAGCTCCTTTCATTCAGTCAGTAGCTTCAAACATTTCTGGTATATGAAAAACATGTTTTTCAATGGCAAAAATCAATGAATATTGTAAATGCACAAACAGTAATATCTCCACATTGCACGGTGCAATTCTGAAATTTTTAGCTTTTTCCTGTTAATCCTAGCATGATAAAGAAGATTCAAAGAGAGTGAGATGCCAGCTCCTTTCATTCAGTCAGTAGCTTCAAACATTTCTGGTATATGAAAAACATGTTTTTCAATGGCAAAAATCAATGAATATTGTAAATGCACAAACAGTAATATCTCCACATTGCAAGGTGCAATTCTGAAATTTTTAGCTTTTTCCTGTTAATCCTAGCATGATAAAGAAGATTCAAAGAGAGTGAGATGCCAGCTCCTTTCATTCAGTCAGTAGCTTCAAACATTTCTGGTATATGAAAAACATGTTTTTCAATGGCAAAAATCAATGAATATTGTAAATGCACAAACAGTAATATCTCCACATTGCACGGTGCAATTCTGAAATTTTTAGCTTTTTCCTGTTAATCCTAGCATGATAAAGAAGATTCAAAGAGAGTGAGATGCCAGCTCCTTTCATTCAGTCAGTAGCTTCAAACATTTCTGGTATATGAAAAACATGTTTTTCAATGGCAAAAATCAATGAATATTGTAAATGCACAAACAGTAATATCTCCACATTGCAAGGTGCAATTCTGAAATTTTTTGCTTTTTCCTGCTAATCCTAGCATGATAAAGAAGATTCAAAGAGAGTGAGATGCCAGCTCCTTTCATTCAGTCAGTAGCTTCAAACATTTCTGGTATATGAAAAACATGTTTTTCAATGGCAAAAATCAATGAATATTGTAAATGCACAAACAGTAATATCTCCACATTGCACGGTGCAATTCTGAAATTTTTAGCTTTTTCCTGTTAATCCTAGCATGATAAAGAAGATTCAAAGAGAGTGAGATGCCAGCTCCTTTCATTCAGTCAGTAGCTTCAAACATTTCTGGTATATGAAAAACATGTTTTTCAATGGCAAAAATCAATGAATATTGTAAATGCACAAACAGTAATATCTCCACATTGCACGGTGCAATTCTGAAATTTTTAGCTTTTTCCTGTTAATCCTAGCATGATAAAGAAGATTCAAAGAGAGTGAGATGCCAGCTCCTTTCATTCAGTCAGTAGCTTCAAACATTTCTGGTATATGAAAAACATGTTTTTCAATGGCAAAAATCAATGAATATTGTAAATGCACAAACAGTAATATCTCCACATTGCAAGGTGCAATTCTGAAATTTTTTGCTTTTTCCTGCTAATCCTAGCATGATAAAGAAGATTCAAAGAGAGTGAGATGCCAGCTCCTTTCATTCAGTCAGTAGCTTCAAACATTTCTGGTATATGAAAAACATGTTTTTCAATGGCAAAAATCAATGAATATTGTAAATGCACAAACTAATATCTCCACATTGCAAGGTGCAATTCTGAAATTTTTTGCTTTTTCCTGCTAATCCTAGCATGATAAAGAAGATTCAAAGAGAGTGAGATGCCAGCTCCTTTCATTCAGTCAGTAGCTTCAAACATTTCTGGTATATGAAAAACATGTTTTTCAATGGCAAAAATCAATGAATATTGTAAATGCACAAACAGTAATATCTCCACATTGCACGGTGCAATTCTGAAATTTTTAGCTTTTTCCTGTTAATCCTAGCATGATAAAGAAGATTCAAAGAGAGTGAGATGCCAGCTCCTTTCATTCAGTCAGTAGCTTCAAACATTTCTGGTATATGAAAAACATGTTTTTCAATGGCAAAAATCAATGAATATTGTAAATGCACAAACAGTAATATCTCCACATTGCACGGTGCAATTCTGAAATTTTTAGCTTTTTCCTGTTAATCCTAGCATGATAAAGAAGATTCAAAGAGAGTGAGATGCCAGCTCCTTTCATTCAGTCAGTAGCTTCAAACATTTCTGGTATATGAAAAACATGTTTTTCAATGGCAAAAATCAATGAATATTGTAAATGCACAAACAGTAATATCTCCACATTGCAAGGTGCAATTCTGAAATTTTTAGCTTTTTCCTGTTAATCCTAGCATGATAAAGAAGATTCAAAGAGAGTGAGATGCCAGCTCCTTTCATTCAGTCAGTAGCTTCAAACATTTCTGGTATATGAAAAACATGTTTTTCAATGGCAAAAATCAATGAATATTGTAAATGCACAAACAGTAATATCTCCACATTGCACGGTGCAATTCTGAAATTTTTAGCTTTTTCCTGTTAATCCTAGCATGATAAAGAAGATTCAAAGAGAGTGAGATGCCAGCTCCTTTCATTCAGTCAGTAGCTTCAAACATTTCTGGTATATGAAAAACATGTTTTTCAATGGCAAAAATCAATGAATATTGTAAATGCACAAACAGTAATATCTCCACATTGCACGGTGCAATTCTGAAATTTTTAGCTTTTTCCTGTTAATCCTAGCATGATAAAGAAGATTCAAAGAGAGTGAGATGCCAGCTCCTTTCATTCAGTCAGTAGCTTCAAACATTTCTGGTATATGAAAAACATGTTTTTCAATGGCAAAAATCAATGAATATTGTAAATGCACAAACAGTAATATCTCCACATTGCAAGGTGCAATTCTGAAATTTTAGCTTTTTCCTGTTAATCCTAGCATGATAAAGAAGATTCAAAGAGAGTGAGATGCCAGCTCCTTTCATTCAGTCAGTAGCTTCAAACATTTCTGGTATATGAAAAACATGTTTTTCAATGGCAAAAATCAATGAATATTGTAAATGCACAAACAGTAATATCTCCACATTGCACGGTGCAATTCTGAAATTTTTAGCTTTTTCCTGTTAATCCTAGCATGATAAAGAAGATTCAAAGAGAGTGAGATGCCAGCTCCTTTCATTCAGTCAGTAGCTTCAAACATTTCTGGTATATGAAAAACATGTTTTTCAATGGCAAAAATCAATGAATATTGTAAATGCACAAACAGTAATATCTCCACATTGCAAGGTGCAATTCTGAAATTTTTAGCTTTTTCCTGTTAATCCTAGCATGATAAAGAAGATTCAAAGAGAGTGAGATGCCAGCTCCTTTCATTCAGTCAGTAGCTTCAAACATTTCTGGTATATGAAAAACATGTTTTTCAATGGCAAAAATCAATGAATATTGTAAATGCACAAACAGTAATATCTCCACATTGCACGGTGCAATTCTGAAATTTTTAGCTTTTTCCTGTTAATCCTAGCATGATAAAGAAGATTCAAAGAGAGTGAGATGCCAGCTCCTTTCATTCAGTCAGTAGCTTCAAACATTTCTGGTATATGAAAAACATGTTTTTCAATGGCAAAAATCAATGAATATTGTAAATGCACAAACAGTAATATCTCCACATTGCAGGTGCAATTCTGAAATTTTTTGCTTTTTCCTGCTAATCCTAGCATGATAAAGAAGATTCAAAGAGAGTGAGATGCCAGCTCCTTTCATTCAGTCAGTAGCTTCAAACATTTCTGGTATATGAAAAACATGTTTTTCAATGGCAAAAATCAATGAATATTGTAAATGCACAAACAGTAATATCTCCACATTGCACGGTGCAATTCTGAAATTTTTAGCTTTTTCCTGTTAATCCTAGCATGATAAAGAAGATTCAAAGAGAGTGAGATGCCAGCTCCTTTCATTCAGTCAGTAGCTTCAAACATTTCTGGTATATGAAAAACATGTTTTTCAATGGCAAAAATCAATGAATATTGTAAATGCACAAACAGTAATATCTCCACATTGCACGGTGCAATTCTGAAATTTTTAGCTTTTTCCTGTTAATCCTAGCATGATAAAGAAGATTCAAAGAGAGTGAGATGCCAGCTCCTTTCATTCAGTCAGTAGCTTCAAACATTTCTGGTATATGAAAAACATGTTTTTCAATGGCAAAAATCAATGAATATTGTAAATGCACAAACAGTAATATCTCCACATTGCAAGGTGCAATTCTGAAATTTTTTGCTTTTTCCTGCTAATCCTAGCATGATAAAGAAGATTCAAAGAGAGTGAGATGCCAGCTCCTTTCATTCAGTCAGTAGCTTCAAACATTTCTGGTATATGAAAAACGTTTTTCAATGGCAAAAATCAATGAATATTGTAAATGCACAAACAGTAATATCTCCACATTGCACGGTGCAATTCTGAAATTTTTAGCTTTTTCCTGTTAATCCTAGCATGATAAAGAAGATTCAAAGAGAGTGAGATGCCAGCTCCTTTCATTCAGTCATTAGCTTCAAACATTTCTGGTATATGAAAAACATGTTTTTCAATGGCAAAAATCAATGAATATTGTAAATGCACAAACAGTAATATCTCCACATTGCACGGTGCAATTCTGAAATTTTTAGCTTTTTCCTGTTAATCCTAGCATGATAAAGAAGATTCAAAGAGAGTGAGATGCCAGCTCCTTTCATTCAGTCAGTAGCTTCAAACATTTCTGGTATATGAAAAACATGTTTTTCAATGGCAAAAATCAATGAATATTGTAAATGCACAAACAGTAATATCTCCACATTGCAAGGTGCAATTCTGAAATTTTTTGCTTTTTCCTGCTAATCCTAGCATGATAAAGAAGATTCAAAGAGAGTGAGATGCCAGCTCCTTTCATTCAGTCAGTAGCTTCAAACATTTCTGGTATATGAAAAACATGTTTTTCAATGGCAAAAATCAATGAATATTGTAAATGCACAAACAGTAATATCTCCACATTGCACGGTGCAATTCTGAAATTTTTAGCTTTTTCCTGTTAATCCTAGCATGATAAAGAAGATTCAAAGAGAGTGAGATGCCAGCTCCTTTCATTCAGTCATTAGCTTCAAACATTTCTGGTATATGAAAAACATGTTTTTCAATGGCAAAAATCAATGAATATTGTAAATGCACAAACAGTAATATCTCCACATTGCACGGTGCAATTCTGAAATTTTTAGCTTTTTCCTGTTAATCCTAGCATGATAAAGAAGATTCAAAGAGAGTGAGATGCCAGCTCCTTTCATTCAGTCAGTAGCTTCAAACATTTCTGGTATATGAAAGACATGTTTTTCAATGGCAAAAATCAATGAATATTGTAAATGCACAAACAGTAATATCTCCACATTGCAAGGTGCAATTCTGAAATTTTTTGCTTTTTCCTGTTAATCCTAGCATGATAAAGAAGATTCAAAGAGAGTGAGATGCCAGCTCCTTTCATTCAGTCAGTAGCTTCAAACATTTCTGGTATATGAAAAACATGTTTTTCAATGGCAAAAATCAATGAATATTGTAAATGCACAAACAGTAATATCTCCACATTGCACGGTGCAATTCTGAAATTTTTAGCTTTTTCCTGTTAATCCTAGCATGATAAAGAAGATTCAAAGAGAGTGAGATGCCAGCTCCTTTCATTCAGTCAGTAGCTTCAAACATTTCTGGTATATGAAAAACATGTTTTTCAATGGCAAAAATCAATGAATATTGTAAATGCACAAACAGTAATATCTCCACATTGCACGGTGCAATTCTGAAATTTTTAGCTTTTTCCTGTTAATCCTAGCATGATAAAGAAGATTCAAAGAGAGTGAGATGCCAGCTCCTTTCATTCAGTCAGTAGCTTCAAACATTTCTGGTATATGAAAAACGTTTTTCAATGGCAAAAATCAATGAATATTGTAAATGCACAAACAGTAATATCTCCACATTGCACGGTGCAATTCTGAAATTTTTAGCTTTTTCCTGTTAATCCTAGCATGATAAAGAAGATTCAAAGAGAGTGAGATGCCAGCTCCTTTCATTCAGTCATTAGCTTCAAACATTTCTGGTATATGAAAAACATGTTTTTCAATGGCAAAAATCAATGAATATTGTAAATGCACAAACAGTAATATCTCCACATTGCACGGTGCAATTCTGAAATTTTTAGCTTTTTCCTGTTAATCCTAGCATGATAAAGAAGATTCAAAGAGAGTGAGATGCCAGCTCCTTTCATTCAGTCAGTAGCTTCAAACATTTCTGGTATATGAAAAACATGTTTTTCAATGGCAAAAATCAATGAATATTGTAAATGCACAAACAGTAATATCTCCACATTGCAAGGTGCAATTCTGAAATTTTTTACTTTTTCCTGCTAATCCTAGCATGATAAAGAAGATTCAAAGAGAGTGAGATGCCAGCTCCTTTCATTCAGTCAGTAGCTTCAAACATTTCTGGTATATGAAAAACATGTTTTTCAATGGCAAAAATCAATGAATATTGTAAATGCACAAACAGTAATATCTCCACATTGCACGGTGCAATTCTGAAATTTTTAGCTTTTTCCTGTTAATCCTAGCATGATAAAGAAGATTCAAAGAGAGTGAGATGCCAGCTCCTTTCATTCAGTCATTAGCTTCAAACATTTCTGGTATATGAAAAACATGTTTTTCAATGGCAAAAATCAATGAATATTGTAAATGCACAAACAGTAATATCTCCACATTGCACGGTGCAATTCTGAAATTTTTAGCTTTTTCCTGTTAATCCTAGCATGATAAAGAAGATTCAAAGAGAGTGAGATGCCAGCTCCTTTCATTCAGTCAGTAGCTTCAAACATTTCTGGTATATGAAAAACATGTTTTTCAATGGCAAAAATCAATGAATATTGTAAATGCACAAACAGTAATATCTCCACATTGCAAGGTGCAATTCTGAAATTTTTTGCTTTTTCCTGTTAATCCTAGCATGATAAAGAAGATTCAAAGAGAGTGAGATGCCAGCTCCTTTCATTCAGTCAGTAGCTTCAAACATTTCTGGTATATGAAAAACATGTTTTTCAATGGCAAAAATCAATGAATATTGTAAATGCACAAACAGTAATATCTCCACATTGCACGGTGCAATTCTGAAATTTTTAGCTTTTTCCTGTTAATCCTAGCATGATAAAGAAGATTCAAAGAGAGTGAGATGCCAGCTCCTTTCATTCAGTCAGTAGCTTCAAACATTTCTGGTATATGAAAAACATGTTTTTCAATGGCAAAAATCAATGAATATTGTAAATGCACAAACAGTAATATCTCCACATTGCACGGTGCAATTCTGAAATTTTTAGCTTTTTCCTGTTAATCCTAGCATGATAAAGAAGATTCAAAGAGAGTGAGATGCCAGCTCCTTTCATTCAGTCAGTAGCTTCAAACATTTCTGGTATATGAAAAACATGTTTTTCAATGGCAAAAATCAATGAATATTGTAAATGCACAAACAGTAATATCTCCACATTGCACGGTGCAATTCTGAAATTTTTAGCTTTTTCCTGTTAATCCTAGCATGATAAAGAAGATTCAAAGAGAGTGAGATGCCAGCTCCTTTCATTCAGTCAGTAGCTTCAAACATTTCTGGTATATGAAAAACATGTTTTTCAATGGCAAAAATCAATGAATATTGTAAATGCACAAACAGTAATATCTCCACATTGCAAGGTGCAATTCTGAAATTTTTTGCTTTTTCCTGCTAATCCTAGCATGATAAAGAAGATTCAAAGAGAGTGAGATGCCAGCTCCTTTCATTCAGTCAGTAGCTTCAAACATTTCTGGTATATGAAAAACATGTTTTTCAATGGCAAAAATCAATGAATATTGTAAATGCACAAACAGTAATATCTCCACATTGCACGGTGCAATTCTGAAATTTTTTGCTTTTTCCTGTTAATCCTAACATGATAAAGAAGATTCAAAGAGAGTGAGATGCCAGCTCCTTTCATTCAGTCAGTAGCTTCAAACATTTCTGGTATATGAAAAACATGTTTTTCAATGGCAAAAATCAATGAATATTGTAAATGCACAAACAGTAATATCTCCACATTGCAAGGTGCAATTCTGAAATTTTTTGCTTTTTCCTGCTAATCCTAGCATGATAAAGAAGATTCAAAGAGAGTGAGATGCCAGCTCCTTTCATTCAGTCAGTAGCTTCAAACATTTTTGGTATATGAAAAACATGTTTTTCAATGGCAAAAATCAATGAATATTGTAAATGCACAAACAGTAATATCTCCACATTGCACGGTGCAATTCTGAAATTTTTAGCTTTTTCCTGTTAATCCTAGCATGATAAAGAAGATTCAAAGAGAGTGAGATGCCAGCTCCTTTCATTCAGTCATTAGCTTCAAACATTTCTGGTATATGAAAAACATGTTTTTCAATGGCAAAAATCAATGAATATTGTAAATGCACAAACAGTAATATCTCCACATTGCACGGTGCAATTCTGAAATTTTTAGCTTTTTCCTGTTAATCCTAGCATGATAAAGAAGATTCAAAGAGAGTGAGATGCCAGCTCCTTTCATTCAGTCAGTAGCTTCAAACATTTCTGGTATATGAAAAACATGTTTTTCAATGGCAAAAATCAATGAATATTGTAAATGCACAAACAGTAATATCTCCACATTGCAAGGTGCAATTCTGAAATTTTTTGCTTTTTCCTGTTAATCCTAGCATGATAAAGAAGATTCAAAGAGAGTGAGATGCCAGCTCCTTTCATTCAGTCAGTAGCTTCAAACATTTCTGGTATATGAAAAACATGTTTTTCAATGGCAAAAATCAATGAATATTGTAAATGCACAAACTAATATCTCCACATTGCAAGGTGCAATTCTGAAATTTTTTGCTTTTTCCTGCTAATCCTAGCATGATAAAGAAGATTCAAAGAGAGTGAGATGCCAGCTCCTTTCATTCAGTCAGTAGCTTCAAACATTTCTGGTATATGAAAAACATGTTTTTCAATGGCAAAAATCAATGAATATTGTAAATGCACAAACAGTAATATCTCCACATTGCACGGTGCAATTCTGAAATTTTTAGCTTTTTCCTGTTAATCCTAGCATGATAAAGAAGATTCAAAGAGAGTGAGATGCCAGCTCCTTTCATTCAGTCAGTAGCTTCAAACATTTCTGGTATATGAAAAACATGTTTTTCAATGGCAAAAATCAATGAATATTGTAAATGCACAAACAGTAATATCTCCACATTGCAAGGTGCAATTCTGAAATTTTTTGCTTTTTCCTGCTAATCCTAGCATGATAAAGAAGATTCAAAGAGAGTGAGATGCCAGCTCCTTTCATTCAGTCAGTAGCTTCAAACATTTCTGGTATATGAAAAACATGTTTTTCAATGGCAAAAATCAATGAATATTGTAAATGCACAAACAGTAATATCTCCACATTGCACGGTGCAATTCTGAAATTTTTAGCTTTTTCCTGTTAATCCTAGCATGATAAAGAAGATTCAAAGAGAGTGAGATGCCAGCTCCTTTCATTCAGTCAGTAGCTTCAAACATTTCTGGTATATGAAAAACATGTTTTTCAATGGCAAAAATCAATGAATATTGTAAATGCACAAACAGTAATATCTCCACATTGCAAGGTGCAATTCTGAAATTTTTTGCTTTTTCCTGTTAATCCTAGCATGATAAAGAAGATTCAAAGAGAGTGAGATGCCAGCTCCTTTCATTCAGTCAGTAGCTTCAAACATTTCTGGTATATGAAAAACATGTTTTTCAATGGCAAAAATCAATGAATATTGTAAATGCACAAACAGTAATATCTCCACATTGCAAGGTGCAATTCTGAAATTTTTTGCTTTTTCCTGCTAATCCTAGCATGATAAAGAAGATTCAAAGAGAGTGAGATGCCAGCTCCTTTCATTCAGTCAGTAGCTTCAAACATTTCTGGTATATGAAAAACATGTTTTTCAATGGCAAAAATCAATGAATATTGTAAATGCACAAACAGTAATATCTCCACATTGCACGGTGCAATTCTGAAATTTTTAGCTTTTTCCTGTTAATCCTAGCATGATAAAGAAGATTCAAAGAGAGTGAGATGCCAGCTCCTTTCATTCAGTCAGTAGCTTCAAACATTTCTGGTATATGAAAAACATGTTTTTCAATGGCAAAAATCAATGAATATTGTAAATGCACAAACAGTAATATCTCCACATTGCAAGGTGCAATTCTGAAATTTTTTGCTTTTTCCTGTTAATCCTAGCATGATAAAGAAGATTCAAAGAGAGTGAGATGCCAGCTCCTTTCATTCAGTCAGTAGCTTCAAACATTTCTGGTATATGAAAAACATGTTTTTCAATGGCAAAAATCAATGAATATTGTAAATGCACAAACAGTAATATCTCCACATTGCACGGTGCAATTCTGAAATTTTTAGCTTTTTCCTGTTAATCCTAGCATGATAAAGAAGATTCAAAGAGAGTGAGATGCCAGCTCCTTTCATTCAGTCAGTAGCTTCAAACATTTCTGGTATATGAAAAACATGTTTTTCAATGGCAAAAATCAATGAATATTGTAAATGCACAAACAGTAATATCTCCACATTGCACGGTGCAATTCTGAAATTTTTAGCTTTTTCCTGTTAATCCTAGCATGATAAAGAAGATTCAAAGAGAGTGAGATGCCAGCTCCTTTCATTCAGTCAGTAGCTTCAAACATTTCTGGTATATGAAAAACATGTTTTTCAATGGCAAAAATCAATGAATATTGTAAATGCACAAACAGTAATATCTCCACATTGCACGGTGCAATTCTGAAATTTTTAGCTTTTTCCTGTTAATCCTAGCATGATAAAGAAGATTCAAAGAGAGTGAGATGCCAGCTCCTTTCATTCAGTCAGTAGCTTCAAACATTTCTGGTATATGAAAAACATGTTTTTCAATGGCAAAAATCAATGAATATTGTAAATGCACAAACAGTAATATCTCCACATTGCAAGGTGCAATTCTGAAATTTTTTGCTTTTTCCTGCTAATCCTAGCATGATAAAGAAGATTCAAAGAGAGTGAGATGCCAGCTCCTTTCATTCAGTCAGTAGCTTCAAACATTTCTGGTATATGAAAAACATGTTTTTCAATGGCAAAAATCAATGAATATTGTAAATGCACAAACAGTAATATCTCCACATTGCACGGTGCAATTCTGAAATTTTTTGCTTTTTCCTGTTAATCCTAACATGATAAAGAAGATTCAAAGAGAGTGAGATGCCAGCTCCTTTCATTCAGTCAGTAGCTTCAAACATTTCTGGTATATGAAAAACATGTTTTTCAATGGCAAAAATCAATGAATATTGTAAATGCACAAACAGTAATATCTCCACATTGCAAGGTGCAATTCTGAAATTTTTTGCTTTTTCCTGCTAATCCTAGCATGATAAAGAAGATTCAAAGAGAGTGAGATGCCAGCTCCTTTCATTCAGTCAGTAGCTTCAAACATTTCTGGTATATGAAAAACATGTTTTTCAATGGCAAAAATCAATGAATATTGTAAATGCACAAACAGTAATATCTCCACATTGCACGGTGCAATTCTGAAATTTTTAGCTTTTTCCTGTTAATCCTAGCATGATAAAGAAGATTCAAAGAGAGTGAGATGCCAGCTCCTTTCATTCAGTCATTAGCTTCAAACATTTCTGGTATATGAAAAACATGTTTTTCAATGGCAAAAATCAATGAATATTGTAAATGCACAAACAGTAATATCTCCACATTGCACGGTGCAATTCTGAAATTTTTTGCTTTTTCCTGTTAATCCTAACATGATAAAGAAGATTCAAAGAGAGTGAGATGCCAGCTCCTTTCATTCAGTCAGTAGCTTCAAACATTTCTGGTATATGAAAAACATGTTTTTCAATGGCAAAAATCAATGAATATTGTAAATGCACAAACAGTAATATCTCCACATTGCAAGGTGCAATTCTGAAATTTTTTGCTTTTTCCTGCTAATCCTAGCATGATAAAGAAGATTCAAAGAGAGTGAGATGCCAGCTCCTTTCATTCAGTCAGTAGCTTCAAACATTTCTGGTATATGAAAAACATGTTTTTCAATGGCAAAAATCAATGAATATTGTAAATGCACAAACAGTAATATCTCCACATTGCACGGTGCAATTCTGAAATTTTTAGCTTTTTCCTGTTAATCCTAGCATGATAAAGAAGATTCAAAGAGAGTGAGATGCCAGCTCCTTTCATTCAGTCATTAGCTTCAAACATTTCTGGTATATGAAAAACATGTTTTTCAATGGCAAAAATCAATGAATATTGTAAATGCACAAACAGTAATATCTCCACATTGCACGGTGCAATTCTGAAATTTTTAGCTTTTTCCTGTTAATCCTAGCATGATAAAGAAGATTCAAAGAGAGTGAGATGCCAGCTCCTTTCATTCAGTCAGTAGCTTCAAACATTTCTGGTATATGAAAAACATGTTTTTCAATGGCAAAAATCAATGAATATTGTAAATGCACAAACAGTAATATCTCCACATTGCAAGGTGCAATTCTGAAATTTTTTGCTTTTTCCTGTTAATCCTAGCATGATAAAGAAGATTCAAAGAGAGTGAGATGCCAGCTCCTTTCATTCAGTCAGTAGCTTCAAACATTTCTGGTATATGAAAAACATGTTTTTCAATGGCAAAAATCAATGAATATTGTAAATGCACAAACTAATATCTCCACATTGCAAGGTGCAATTCTGAAATTTTTTGCTTTTTCCTGCTAATCCTAGCATGATAAAGAAGATTCAAAGAGAGTGAGATGCCAGCTCCTTTCATTCAGTCAGTAGCTTCAAACATTTCTGGTATATGAAAAACATGTTTTTCAATGGCAAAAATCAATGAATATTGTAAATGCACAAACAGTAATATCTCCACATTGCACGGTGCAATTCTGAAATTTTTAGCTTTTTCCTGTTAATCCTAGCATGATAAAGAAGATTCAAAGAGAGTGAGATGCCAGCTCCTTTCATTCAGTCAGTAGCTTCAAACATTTCTGGTATATGAAAAACATTTTTTTCAATGGCAAAAATCAATGAATATTGTAAATGCACAAACAGTAATATCTCCACATTGCAAGGTGCAATTCTGAAATTTTTTGCTTTTTCCTGCTAATCCTAGCATAATAAAGAAGATTCAAAGAGAGTGAGATGCCAGCTCCTTTCATTCAGTCAGTAGCTTCAAACATTTCTGGTATATGAAAAACATGTTTTTCAATGGCAAAAATCAATGAATATTGTAAATGCACAAACAGTAATATCTCCACATTGCAAGGTGCAATTCTGAAATTTTTAGCTTTTTCCTGTTAATCCTAGCATGATAAAGAAGATTCAAAGAGAGTGAGATGCCAGCTCCTTTCATTCAGTCAGTAGCTTCAAACATTTCTGGTATATGAAAAACATTTTTTTCAATGGCAAAAATCAATGAATATTGTAAATGCACAAACAGTAATATCTCCACATTGCAAGGTGCAATTCTGAAATTTTTTGCTTTTTCCTGCTAATCCTAGCATGATAAAGAAGATTCAAAGAGAGTGAGATGCCAGCTCCTTTCATTCAGTCAGTAGCTTCAAACATTTCTGGTATATGAAAAACATGTTTTTCAATGGCAAAAATCAATGAATATTGTAAATGCACAAACAGTAATATCTCCACATTGCACGGTGCAATTCTGAAATTTTTAGCTTTTTCCTGTTAATCCTAGCATGATAAAGAAGATTCAAAGAGAGTGAGATGCCAGCTCCTTTCATTCAGTCAGTAGCTTCAAACATTTCTGGTATATGAAAAACATTTTTTTCAATGGCAAAAATCAATGAATATTGTAAATGCACAAACAGTAATATCTCCACATTGCAAGGTGCAATTCTGAAATTTTTTGCTTTTTCCTGCTAATCCTAGCATGATAAAGAAGATTCAAAGAGAGTGAGATGCCAGCTCCTTTCATTCAGTCAGTAGCTTCAAACATTTCTGGTATATGAAAAACATGTTTTTCAATGGCAAAAATCAATGAATATTGTAAATGCACAAACAGTAATATCTCCACATTGCACGGTGCAATTCTGAAATTTTTAGCTTTTTCCTGTTAATCCTAGCATGATAAAGAAGATTCAAAGAGAGTGAGATGCCAGCTCCTTTCATTCAGTCAGTAGCTTCAAACATTTCTGGTATATGAAAAACATTTTTTTCAATGGCAAAAATCAATGAATATTGTAAATGCACAAACAGTAATATCTCCACATTGCAAGGTGCAATTCTGAAATTTTTTGCTTTTTCCTGCTAATCCTAGCATGATAAAGAAGATTCAAAGAGAGTGAGATGCCAGCTCCTTTCATTCAGTCAGTAGCTTCAAACATTTCTGGTATATGAAAAACATGTTTTTCAATGGCAAAAATCAATGAATATTGTAAATGCACAAACAGTAATATCTCCACATTGCACGGTGCAATTCTGAAATTTTTAGCTTTTTCCTGTTAATCCTAGCATGATAAAGAAGATTCAAAGAGAGTGAGATGCCAGCTCCTTTCATTCAGTCAGTAGCTTCAAACATTTCTGGTATATGAAAAACATGTTTTTCAATGGCAAAAATCAATGAATATTGTAAATGCACAAACAGTAATATCTCCACATTGCAAGGTGCAATTCTGAAATTTTTAGCTTTTTCCTGTTAATCCTAGCATGATAAAGAAGATTCAAAGAGAGTGAGATGCCAGCTCCTTTCATTCAGTCAGTAGCTTCAAACATTTCTGGTATATGAAAAACATTTTTTTCAATGGCAAAAATCAATGAATATTGTAAATGCACAAACAGTAATATCTCCACATTGCAAGGTGCAATTCTGAAATTTTTTGCTTTTTCCTGCTAATCCTAGCATGATAAAGAAGATTCAAAGAGAGTGAGATGCCAGCTCCTTTCATTCAGTCAGTAGCTTCAAACATTTCTGGTATATGAAAAACATGTTTTTCAATGGCAAAAATCAATGAATATTGTAAATGCACAAACAGTAATATCTCCACATTGCACGGTGCAATTCTGAAATTTTTAGCTTTTTCCTGTTAATCCTAGCATGATAAAGAAGATTCAAAGAGAGTGAGATGCCAGCTCCTTTCATTCAGTCAGTAGCTTCAAACATTTCTGGTATATGAAAAACATTTTTTTCAATGGCAAAAATCAATGAATATTGTAAATGCACAAACAGTAATATCTCCACATTGCAAGGTGCAATTCTGAAATTTTTTGCTTTTTCCTGCTAATCCTAGCATGATAAAGAAGATTCAAAGAGAGTGAGATGCCAGCTCCTTTCATTCAGTCAGTAGCTTCAAACATTTCTGGTATATGAAAAACATGTTTTTCAATGGCAAAAATCAATGAATATTGTAAATGCACAAACAGTAATATCTCCACATTGCACGGTGCAATTCTGAAATTTTTAGCTTTTTCCTGTTAATCCTAGCATGATAAAGAAGATTCAAAGAGAGTGAGATGCCAGCTCCTTTCATTCAGTCAGTAGCTTCAAACATTTCTGGTATATGAAAAACATGTTTTTCAATGGCAAAAATCAATGAATATTGTAAATGCACAAACAGTAATATCTCCACATTGCAAGGTGCAATTCTGAAATTTTTTGCTTTTTCCTGTTAATCCTAGCATGATAAAGAAGATTCAAAGAGAGTGAGATGCCAGCTCCTTTCATTCAGTCAGTAGCTTCAAACATTTCTGGTATATGAAAAACATGTTTTTCAATGGCAAAAATCAATGAATATTGTAAATGCACAAACAGTAATATCTCCACATTGCAAGGTGCAATTCTGAAATTTTTTGCTTTTTCCTGCTAATCCTAGCATGATAAAGAAGATTCAAAGAGAGTGAGATGCCAGCTCCTTTCATTCAGTCAGTAGCTTCAAACATTTCTGGTATTTGAAAAACATGTTTTTCAATGGCAAAAATCAATGAATATTGTAAATGCACAAACAGTAATATCTCCACATTGCACGGTGCAATTCTGAAATTTTTAGCTTTTTCCTGTTAATCCTAGCATGATAAAGAAGATTCAAAGAGAGTGAGATGCCAGCTCCTTTCATTCAGTCAGTAGCTTCAAACATTTCTGGTATATGAAAAACATGTTTTTCAATGGCAAAAATCAATGAATATTGTAAATGCACAAACAGTAATATCTCCACATTGCACGGTGCAATTCTGAAATTTTTAGCTTTTTCCTGTTAATCCTAGCATGATAAAGAAGATTCAAAGAGAGTGAGATGCCAGCTCCTTTCATTCAGTCAGTAGCTTCAAACATTTCTGGTATATGAAAAACATGTTTTTCAATGGCAAAAATCAATGAATATTGTAAATGCACAAACAGTAATATCTCCACATTGCAAGGTGCAATTCTGAAATTTTTTGCTTTTTCCTGCTAATCCTAGCATGATAAAGAAGATTCAAAGAGAGTGAGATGCCAGCTCCTTTCATTCAGTCAGTAGCTTCAAACATTTCTGGTATATGAAAAACGTTTTTCAATGGCAAAAATCAATGAATATTGTAAATGCACAAACAGTAATATCTCCACATTGCACGGTGCAATTCTGAAATTTTTAGCTTTTTCCTGTTAATCCTAGCATGATAAAGAAGATTCAAAGAGAGTGAGATGCCAGCTCCTTTCATTCAGTCATTAGCTTCAAACATTTCTGGTATATGAAAAACATGTTTTTCAATGGCAAAAATCAATTAATATTGTAAATGCACAAACAGTAATATCTCCACATTGCACGGTGCAATTCTGAAATTTTTAGCTTTTTCCTGTTAATCCTAGCATGATAAAGAAGATTCAAAGAGAGTGAGATGCCAGCTCCTTTCATTCAGTCAGTAGCTTCAAACATTTCTGGTATATGAAAAACATGTTTTTCAATGGCAAAAATCAATGAATATTGTAAATGCACAAACAGTAATATCTCCACATTGCAAGGTGCAATTCTGAAATTTTTTGCTTTTTCCTGTTAATCCTAGCATGATAAAGAAGATTCAAAGAGAGTGAGATGCCAGCTCCTTTCATTCAGTCAGTAGCTTCAAACATTTCTGGTATATGAAAAACATGTTTTTCAATGGCAAAAATCAATGAATATTGTAAATGCACAAACAGTAATATCTCCACATTGCAAGGTGCAATTCTGAAATTTTTTGCTTTTTCCTGCTAATCCTAGCATGATAAAGAAGATTCAAAGAGAGTGAGATGCCAGCTCCTTTCATTCAGTCAGTAGCTTCAAACATTTCTGGTATATGAAAAACATGTTTTTCAATGGCAAAAATCAATGAATATTGTAAATGCACAAACAGTAATATCTCCACATTGCACAGTGCAATTCTGAAATTTTTAGCTTTTTCCTGTTAATCCTAGCATGATAAAGAAGATTCAAAGAGAGTGAGATGCCAGCTCCTTTCATTCAGTCAGTAGCTTCAAACATTTCTGGTATATGAAAAACATGTTTTTCAATGGCAAAAATCAATGAATATTGTAAATGCACAAACAGTAATATCTCCACATTGCAAGGTGCAATTCTGAAATTTTTTGCTTTTTCCTGCTAATCCTAGCATGATAAAGAAGATTCAAAGAGAGTGAGATGCCAGCTCCTTTCATTCAGTCAGTAGCTTCAAACATTTCTGGTATATGAAAAACATGTTTTTCAATGGCAAAAATCAATGAATATTGTAAATGCACAAACAGTAATATCTCCACATTGCACAGTGCAATTCTGAAATTTTTAGCTTTTTCCTGTTAATCCTAGCATGATAAAGAAGATTCAAAGAGAGTGAGATGCCAGCTCCTTTCATTCAGTCAGTAGCTTCAAACATTTCTGGTATATGAAAAACATGTTTTTCAATGGCAAAAATCAATGAATATTGTAAATGCACAAACAGTAATATCTCCACATTGCAAGGTGCAATTCTGAAATTTTTTGCTTTTTCCTGCTAATCCTAGCATGATAAAGAAGATTCAAAGAGAGTGAGATGCCAGCTCCTTTCATTCAGTCAGTAGCTTCAAACATTTCTGGTATATGAAAAACATGTTTTTCAATGGCAAAAATCAATGAATATTGTAAATGCACAAACAGTAATATCTCCACATTGCACGGTGCAATTCTGAAATTTTTTGCTTTTTCCTGTTAATCCTAGCATGATAAAGAAGATTCAAAGAGAGTGAGATGCCAGCTCCTTTCATTCAGTCAGTAGCTTCAAACATTTCTGGTATATGAAAAACATGTTTTTCAATGGCAAAAATCAATGAATATTGTAAATGCACAAACAGTAATATCTCCACATTGCAAGGTGCAATTCTGAAATTTTTTGCTTTTTCCTGCTAATCCTAGCATGATAAAGAAGATTCAAAGAGAGTGAGATGCCAGCTCCTTTCATTCAGTCAGTAGCTTCAAACATTTCTGGTATATGAAAAACATGTTTTTCAATGGCAAAAATCAATGAATATTGTAAATGCACAAACAGTAATATCTCCACATTGCAAGGTGCAATTCTGAAATTTTTAGCTTTTTCCTGTTAATCCTAGCATGATAAAGAAGATTCAAAGAGAGTGAGATGCCAGCTCCTTTCATTCAGTCATTAGCTTCAAACATTTCTGGTATATGAAAAACATGTTTTTCAATGGCAAAAATCAATGAATATTGTAAATGCACAAACAGTAATATCTCCACATTGCACGGTGCAATTCTGAAATTTTTAGCTTTTTCCTGTTAATCCTAGCATGATAAAGAAGATTCAAAGAGAGTGAGATGCCAGCTCCTTTCATTCAGTCAGTAGCTTCAAACATTTCTGGTATATGAAAAACATGTTTTTCAATGGCAAAAATCAATGAATATTGTAAATGCACAAACAGTAATATCTCCACATTGCAAGGTGCAATTCTGAAATTTTTTGCTTTTTCCTGCTAATCCTAGCATGATAAAGAAGATTCAAAGAGAGTGAGATGCCAGCTCCTTTCATTCAGTCAGTAGCTTCAAACATTTCTGGTATATGAAAAACATGTTTTTCAATGGCAAAAATCAATGAATATTGTAAATGCACAAACTAATATCTCCACATTGCAAGGTGCAATTCTGAAATTTTTTGCTTTTTCCTGCTAATCCTAGCATGATAAAGAAGATTCAAAGAGAGTGAGATGCCAGCTCCTTTCATTCAGTCAGTAGCTTCAAACATTTCTGGTATATGAAAAACATGTTTTTCAATGGCAAAAATCAATGAATATTGTAAATGCACAAACAGTAATATCTCCACATTGCACGGTGCAATTCTGAAATTTTTAGCTTTTTCCTGTTAATCCTAGCATGATAAAGAAGATTCAAAGAGAGTGAGATGCCAGCTCCTTTCATTCAGTCAGTAGCTTCAAACATTTCTGGTATATGAAAAACATGTTTTTCAATGGCAAAAATCAATGAATATTGTAAATGCACAAACAGTAATATCTCCACATTGTAAGGTGCAATTCTGAAATTTTTTGCTTTTTCCTGCTAATCCTAGCATGATAAAGAAGATTCAAAGAGAGTGAGATGCCAGCTCCTTTCATTCAGTCAGTAGCTTCAAACATTTCTGGTATATGAAAAACATGTTTTTCAATGGCAAAAATCAATGAATATTGTAAATGCACAAACAGTAATATCTCCACATTGCACGGTGCAATTCTGAAATTTTTAGCTTTTTCCTGTTAATCCTAGCATGATAAAGAAGATTCAAAGAGAGTGAGATGCCAGCTCCTTTCATTCAGTCAGTAGCTTCAAACATTTCTGGTATATGAAAAACATGTTTTTCAATGGCAAAAATCAATGAATATTGTAAATGCACAAACAGTAATATCTCCACATTGCAAGGTGCAATTCTGAAATTTTTTGCTTTTTCCTGTTAATCCTAGCATGATAAAGAAGATTCAAAGAGAGTGAGATGCCAGCTCCTTTCATTCAGTCAGTAGCTTCAAACATTTCTGGTATATGAAAAACATGTTTTTCAATGGCAAAAATCAATGAATATTGTAAATGCACAAACAGTAATATCTCCACATTGCAAGGTGCAATTCTGAAATTTTTTGCTTTTTCCTGCTAATCCTAGCATGATAAAGAAGATTCAAAGAGAGTGAGATGCCAGCTCCTTTCATTCAGTCAGTAGCTTCAAACATTTCTGGTATATGAAAAACATGTTTTTCAATGGCAAAAATCAATGAATATTGTAAATGCACAAACAGTAATATCTCCACATTGCACGGTGCAATTCTGAAATTTTTAGCTTTTTCCTGTTAATCCTAGCATGATAAAGAAGATTCAAAGAGAGTGAGATGCCAGCTCCTTTCATTCAGTCAGTAGCTTCAAACATTTCTGGTATATGAAAAACATGTTTTTCAATGGCAAAAATCAATGAATATTGTAAATGCACAAACAGTAATATCTCCACATTGCAAGGTGCAATTCTGAAATTTTTTGCTTTTTCCTGCTAATCCTAGCATGATAAAGAAGATTCAAAGAGAGTGAGATGCCAGCTCCTTTCATTCAGTCAGTAGCTTCAAACATTTCTGGTATATGAAAAACATGTTTTTCAATGGCAAAAATCAATGAATATTGTAAATGCACAAACAGTAATATCTCCACATTGCACGGTGCAATTCTGAAATTTTTAGCTTTTTCCTGTTAATCCTAGCATGATAAAGAAGATTCAAAGAGAGTGAGATGCCAGCTCCTTTCATTCAGTCAGTAGCTTCAAACATTTCTGGTATATGAAAAACATGTTTTTCAATGGCAAAAATCAATGAATATTGTAAATGCACAAACAGTAATATCTCCACATTGCAAGGTGCAATTCTGAAATTTTTTGCTTTTTCCTGTTAATCCTAGCATGATAAAGAAGATTCAAAGAGAGTGAGATGCCAGCTCCTTTCATTCAGTCAGTAGCTTCAAACATTTCTGGTATATGAAAAACATGTTTTTCAATGGCAAAAATCAATGAATATTGTAAATGCACAAACAGTAATATCTCCACATTGCACGGTGCAATTCTGAAATTTTTAGCTTTTTCCTGTTAATCCTAGCATGATAAAGAAGATTCAAAGAGAGTGAGATGCCAGCTCCTTTCATTCAGTCAGTAGCTTCAAACATTTCTGGTATATGAAAAACATGTTTTTCAATGGCAAAAATCAATGAATATTGTAAATGCACAAACAGTAATATCTCCACATTGCACGGTGCAATTCTGAAATTTTTAGCTTTTTCCTGTTAATCCTAGCATGATAAAGAAGATTCAAAGAGAGTGAGATGCCAGCTCCTTTCATTCAGTCAGTAGCTTCAAACATTTCTGGTATATGAAAAACATGTTTTTCAATGGCAAAAATCAATGAATATTGTAAATGCACAAACAGTAATATCTCCACATTGCAAGGTGCAATTCTGAAATTTTTTGCTTTTTCCTGCTAATCCTAGCATGATAAAGAAGATTCAAAGAGAGTGAGATGCCAGCTCCTTTCATTCAGTCAGTAGCTTCAAACATTTCTGGTATATGAAAAACGTTTTTCAATGGCAAAAATCAATGAATATTGTAAATGCACAAACAGTAATATCTCCACATTGCACGGTGCAATTCTGAAATTTTTAGCTTTTTCCTGTTAATCCTAGCATGATAAAGAAGATTCAAAGAGAGTGAGATGCCAGCTCCTTTCATTCAGTCATTAGCTTCAAACATTTCTGGTATATGAAAAACATGTTTTTCAATGGCAAAAATCAATGAATATTGTAAATGCACAAACAGTAATATCTCCACATTGCACGGTGCAATTCTGAAATTTTTAGCTTTTTCCTGTTAATCCTAGCATGATAAAGAAGATTCAAAGAGAGTGAGATGCCAGCTCCTTTCATTCAGTCAGTAGCTTCAAACATTTCTGGTATATGAAAAACATGTTTTTCAATGGCAAAAATCAATGAATATTGTAAATGCACAAACAGTAATATCTCCACATTGCAAGGTGCAATTCTGAAATTTTTTGCTTTTTCCTGCTAATCCTAGCATGATAAAGAAGATTCAAAGAGAGTGAGATGCCAGCTCCTTTCATTCAGTCAGTAGCTTCAAACATTTCTGGTATATGAAAAACATGTTTTTCAATGGCAAAAATCAATGAATATTGTAAATGCACAAACAGTAATATCTCCACATTGCACGGTGCAATTCTGAAATTTTTAGCTTTTTCCTGTTAATCCTAGCATGATAAAGAAGATTCAAAGAGAGTGAGATGCCAGCTCCTTTCATTCAGTCATTAGCTTCAAACATTTCTGGTATATGAAAAACATGTTTTTCAATGGCAAAAATCAATGAATATTGTAAATGCACAAACAGTAATATCTCCACATTGCACGGTGCAATTCTGAAATTTTTAGCTTTTTCCTGTTAATCCTAGCATGATAAAGAAGATTCAAAGAGAGTGAGATGCCAGCTCCTTTCATTCAGTCAGTAGCTTCAAACATTTCTGGTATATGAAAAACATGTTTTTCAATGGCAAAAATCAATGAATATTGTAAATGCACAAACAGTAATATCTCCACATTGCAAGGTGCAATTCTGAAATTTTTTGCTTTTTCCTGTTAATCCTAGCATGATGAAGAAGATTCAAAGAGAGTGAGATGCCAGCTCCTTTCATTCAGTCAGTAGCTTCAAACATTTCTGGTATATGAAAAACATGTTTTTCAATGGCAAAAATCAATGAATATTGTAAATGCACAAACAGTAATATCTCCACATTGCACGGTGCAATTCTGAAATTTTTAGCTTTTTCCTGTTAATCCTAGCATGATAAAGAAGATTCAAAGAGAGTGAGATGCCAGCTCCTTTCATTCAGTCAGTAGCTTCAAACATTTCTGGTATATGAAAAACATGTTTTTCAATGGCAAAAATCAATGAATATTGTAAATGCACAAACAGTAATATCTCCACATTGCACGGTGCAATTCTGAAATTTTTAGCTTTTTCCTGTTAATCCTAGCATGATAAAGAAGATTCAAAGAGAGTGAGATGCCAGCTCCTTTCATTCAGTCAGTAGCTTCAAACATTTCTGGTATATGAAAAACATGTTTTTCAATGGCAAAAATCAATGAATATTGTAAATGCACAAACAGTAATATCTCCACATTGCACGGTGCAATTCTGAAATTTTTAGCTTTTTCCTGTTAATCCTAGCATGATAAAGAAGATTCAAAGAGAGTGAGATGCCAGCTCCTTTCATTCAGTCAGTAGCTTCAAACATTTCTGGTATATGAAAAACATGTTTTTCAATGGCAAAAATCAATGAATATTGTAAATGCACAAACAGTAATATCTCCACATTGCAAGGTGCAATTCTAAAATTTTTTGCTTTTTCCTGCTAATCCTAGCATGATAAAGAAGATTCAAAGAGAGTGAGATGCCAGCTCCTTTCATTCAGTCAGTAGCTTCAAACATTTCTGGTATATGAAAAACATGTTTTTCAATGGCAAAAATCAATGAATATTGTAAATGCACAAACAGTAATATCTCCACATTGCACGGTGCAATTCTGAAATTTTTTGCTTTTTCCTGTTAATCCTAACATGATAAAGAAGATTCAAAGAGAGTGAGATGCCAGCTCCTTTCATTCAGTCAGTAGCTTCAAACATTTCTGGTATATGAAAAACATGTTTTTCAATGGCAAAAATCAATGAATATTGTAAATGCACAAACAGTAATATCTCCACATTGCAAGGTGCAATTCTGAAATTTTTTGCTTTTTCCTGCTAATCCTAGCATGATAAAGAAGATTCAAAGAGAGTGAGATGCCAGCTCCTTTCATTCAGTCAGTAGCTTCAAACATTTCTGGTATATGAAAAACATGTTTTTCAATGGCAAAAATCAATGAATATTGTAAATGCACAAACTAATATCTCCACATTGCAAGGTGCAATTCTGAAATTTTTTGCTTTTTCCTGCTAATCCTAGCATGATAAAGAAGATTCAAAGAGAGTGAGATGCCAGCTCCTTTCATTCAGTCAGTAGCTTCAAACATTTCTGGTATATGAAAAACATGTTTTTCAATGGCAAAAATCAATGAATATTGTAAATGCTCTCCCACAATTGCACGGTGGCAATTCTGAAATTTTTAGCTTTTTCCTGTTAATCCTAGCCATGATAAAGAAGATTCAAAGAGAGTGAGATGCCAGCTCCCTTTCATTCAGTCAGTAGCTTCAAACATCTTGGTATATGAAAAACATGTTTTTCAATGGCAAAAATCAATGAATATTGTAAATGCACAAACAGTAATATCTCCACATTGCAAGGTGCAATTCTGAAATTTTTGCTTTTTCCTGTTAATCCTAGCATGATAAAGAAGATTCAAAGAGAGTGAGATGCCAGCTCCTTTCATTCAGTCAGTAGCTTCAAACATTTCTGGTATATGAAAAACATGTTTTTCAATGGCAAAAAATCAATGAATATTGTAAAGCACAAACAGTAATATCTCCACATTGCAAGGTGCAATTCTGAAATTTTTTGCTTTTTCCTGCTAATCCTAGCATGATAAAGAAGATTCAAAGAGAGTGAGATGCCAGCTCCTTTCATTCAGTCAGTAGCTTCAAATATTTCTGGTATATGAAAAAACATGTTTTTCAATGGCAAAAATCAATGAATATTGTAAATGCACAAACAGTAATATCTCCACATTGCACGGTGCAATTCTGAAATTTTAGCTTTTTCCTGTTAATCCTAGCATGATAAAGAAGATTCAAAGAGAGTGAGATGCCAGCTCCTTTCATTCAGTCAGTAGCTTCAAAACATTTCTGGTATATGAAAAACATGTTTTTCAATGGCAAAAATCAATGAATATTGTAAATGCACAAACAGTAATATCTCCACATTGCAAGGGCAATTCTGAAATTTTTTGCTTTTTCCTGCTAATCCTAGCATGATAAAGAAGATTCAAAGAGAGTGAGATGCCAGCTCCTTTCATTCAGTCAGTAGCTTCAAACATTTCTGGTATATGAAAAAACATGTTTTTCAATGGCAAAATCAATGAATATTGTAAATGCACAAACAGTAATATCTCCACATTGCACGGTGCAATTCTGAAATTTTTAGCTTTTTCCTGTTAATCCTAGCATGATAAAGAAGATTCAAAGAGAGTGAGATGCCAGCTCCTTTCATTCAGTCAGTAGCTTCAAACATTTAGGGTATATGAAAACATGTTTTCAATGGCAAAAATCAATGAATATTGTAAATGCACAAACAGTAATATCTCCACATTGCAAAGTGCAATTCTGAAATTTTTTGGCTTTTTCCTGTTAATCCTAGCATGATAAAGAAGATTCAAAAGAGAGTGAGATGCCAGCCTCCTTTCATTCAGTCAGTAGCTTCAAACATTTCTGGTATATGAAAAACATGTTTTTCAATGGCAAAAAATCAATGAATATTGTAAATGCACAAACAGTAATATCTCCACATTGCACGGTGCAATTTCTGAAATTTTTAGCTTTTTTCCTGTTAATCCCTAGCATGATAAAGAAGATTCAAAGAGAGTGAGATGCCAGCTCCTTTCATTCAGTCCAGTAGCTTTCAAACATTTCTGGTATATGAAAAACATGTTTTTCAATGGCAAAAATCAATGAATATTGTAAATGCACAAACAGTAATATCTCCACATTGCAAGGTGCAATTCTGAAATTTTTGCTTTTTCCTGCTAATCCTAGCATGATAAAGAAGATTCAAAAGAGAGTGAGATGCCAGCTCCTTTCATTCAGTCAGTAGCTTCAAACATTTCTGGTATGAAAACATGTTTTTCAATGGCAAAAATCAATGAATATTGTAAATGCACAAACAGTAATATCTCCACATTGCACGGTGCAATTCTGAAATTTTTAGCTTTTTCCTGTTAATCCTAGCATGATAAAGAAGATCAAAGAGAGTGAGATGCCAGCTCCTTCATTCAGTCAGTAGCTTCAAACCATTTCTGGTATATGAAAAAACATGTTTTTCAATGGCAAAAATCAATGAATATTGTAAATGCACAAACAGTAATATCTCCACATTGCACGGTGCAATTCTGAAATTTTTAGCTTTTTCCTGTTAATCCTAGCATGATAAAGAAGATTCAAAGAGAGTGAGATGCCAGCTCCTTTCATTCAGTCAGTAGCTTCAAACATTTCTGGTATATGAAAAACATGTTTTTCAATGGCAAAATCAATGAATATTGTAAATGCACAAACAGTAATATCTCCACATTGCAAGGGCAATTCTGAAATTTTTTTTGGCTTTTTCCTGCTAATCCTAGCATGATAAAGAAGATTCCAAAGAGAGTGAGATGCCAGCTCCTTTCATTCAGTCAGTAGCTTCAAACATTTCTGGTATATGAAAAACGTTTTCAATGGCAAAAATCAATGAATATTGTAAATGCACAAACAGTAATATCTCCACATTGCCCACAGGTGCAATTCTGAAATTTTTTAGCTTTTTCCTGTTAATCCTAGCATGATAAAGAAGATTCAAAGAGAGTGAGATGCCAGCTCCTTTCATTCAGTCATTAGCTTCAAACATTTCTGGTATATGAAAAACATGTTTTTCAATGGCAAAAATCAATGAATATTGTAAATGCACAAACAGTAATATCTCCACATTGCACGGTGCAATTCTGAAATTTTTAGCTTTTTCCTGTTAATCCTAGCATGATAAAGAAGATCAAAGAGAGTGAGATGCCAGCTCCTTTCATTCAGTCAGTAGCTTCAAACATTTCTGGTATATGAAAAACATGTTTTTCAATGGCAAAAATCAATGAATATTGTAAATGCACAAAACAGTAATATCTCCACATTGCAAGGTGCAATTCTGAAATTTTTTGCTTTTTCCTGCTAATCCTAGCATGATAAAGAAGATTCAAAGAGAGTGAGATGCCAGCTCCTTTCATTCAGTCAGTAGCTTCAAACATTTCTGGTATATGAAAAACATGTTTTTCAATGGCAAAAATCAATGAATTATTGTAAATGCACAAACAGTAATATCTCCACATTGCACGGTGCAATTCTGAAATTTCTAGCTTTTCCTGTTAATCCTAGCATGATAAAGAAGATCAAAGAGAGTGAGATGCCAGCTCCTTTCATTCAGTCATTAGCTTCAAACATTTCTGGTATATGAAAAACATGTTTTTCAATGGCAAAAATCAATGAATATTGTAAATGGCACAAACAGTAATATCTCCACATTTGCACGGTGCAATTCTGAAATTTTTAGCTTTTTCCTGTTAATCCTAGCATGATAAAGAAGATTCAAAGAGAGTGAGATGCAGCTCTTTCATTCAGTCAGTAGCTTCAAAACATTTCTGGTATATGAAAAAACATGTTTTTCAATGGCAAAAATCAATGAATATTGTAAATGCACAAACAGTAATATCTCCACATTGCAAGGTGCAATTCTGAAATTTTTTGCTTTTCCTGTTAATCCTAGCATGATGAAGAAGATTCAAAGAGAGTGAGATGCCAGCTCCTTTCATTCAGTCAGTAGCTTCAAACATTTCTGGTATATGAAAAACATGTTTTTCAATGGCAAAAATCAATGAATATTGTAAATGCACAAACAATAATATCTCCACATTGCACGGTGCAATTCTGAAATTTTTAGCTTTTTCCTGTTAATCCTAGCATGATAAAGAAGATTCAAAGAGAGTGAGATGCCAGCTCCTTTCATTCAGTCAGTAGCTTCAAACATTTCTGGTATATGAAAAACATGTTTTTCAATGGCAAAAATCAATGAATATTGTAAATGCCACAAACAGTAATATCTCCACATTGCACGGTGCATTCTGAAATTTTAGCTTTTCCTGTTAATCCTAGCATGATAAAGAAGATTCAAAGAGAGTGAGATGCCAGCTCCTTTCATTCAGTCAGTAGCTTCAAACATTTCTGGTATATGAAAAACATGTTTTTCAATGGCAAAAATCAATGAATATTGTAAAATGCACAAACAGTAATATCTCCACATTGCACGGTGCAATTCTGAAATTTTTAGCTTTTTCCTGTTAATCCTAGCATGATAAAGAAGATTCAAAGAGAGTGAGATGCCAGCTCCTTTCATTCAGTCAGTAGCTTCAAACATTTCTGGTATATGAAAAACATGTTTTTCAATGGCAAAAATCAATGAATATTGTAAATGCACAAACAGTAATATCTCACATTGCAAGGTGCAATTCTGAAATTTTTTTGCTTTTTCCTGCTAATCCTAGCATGATAAAGAAGATTCAAAGAGAGTGAGATGCCAGCTCCTTTCATTCAGTCAGTAGCTTCAAACATTCTGGTATATGAAAAACATGTTTTTCAATGGCAAAAATCAATGAATATTGTAAATGCACAAACAGTAATATCTCCACATTGCACGGTGCAATTCTGAAATTTTTTGCTTTTTCCTGTTAATCCTAACATGATAAAGAAGATTCAAAGAGAGTGAGATGCCAGCTCCTTTCATTCAGTCAGTAGCTTCAAACATTTCTGGTATATGAAAAACATGTTTTTCAATGGCAAAAATCAATGAATATTGTAAATGCACAAAACAGTAATATCTCCACATTGCAAGGTGCAATTCTGAAATTTTTTGCTTTTTCCTGCTAATCCTAGCATGATAAAGAAGATTCAAAGAGAGTGAGATGCCAGCTCCTTTCATTCAGTCAGTAGCTTCAACATTTCTGGTATATGAAAAACATGTTTTTCAATGGCAAAAATCAATGAATATTGTAAATGCACAAACAGTAAATATCTCCACATTGCACGGAGCAATTCTGAAATTTTTAGCTTTTTCCTGTTAATCCTAGCATGATAAAAGAAGATTCAAAGAGAGTGAGATGCCAGCTCCTTCATTCAGTCAGTAGCTTCAAACATTTCTGGTATATGAAAAACATGTTTTTCAATGGCAAAAATCAATGAATATTGTAAATGCACAAACAGTAATATATCTCACATTGCAAGGTGCAATTTCTGAAATTTTTTGCTTTTCCTGTTAATCCTAGCATGATAAAGAAAGATTCAAAGAGAGTGAGATGCCAGCTCCTTTCATTCAGTCAGTAGCTTCAAACATTTTCTGGTATATGAAAAACATGTTTTTCAATGGCAAAATCAATGAATATTGTAAATGCACAAACTAATATCTCCACATTGCAAGGTGCAATTCTGAAATTTTTTGCTTTTTCCTGTTAATCCTAGCATGATGAAGAAGATTCAAAGAGAGTGAGATGCCAGCTCCTTTCATTCAGTCAGTAGCTTCAAACATTTCTGGTATATGAAAAACATGTTTTCAATGGCAAAAATCAATGAATATTGTAAATGCACAAACAGTAATATCTCCACATTGCACGGTGCAATTCTGAAAATTTTTAGCTTTTTCCTGTTAATCCTAGCATGATAAAGAAGATTCAAAGAGAGTGAGATGCCCAGCTCCTTTCATTCAGTCAGTAGCTTCAAACATTTCTGGTATATGAAAACATGTTTTTCAATGGCAAAATCAATGAATATTGTAAATGCACAAACAGTAATATCTCCACATTGCACGGTGCAATTCTGAAATTTTTAGCTTGTTCCTGTTAATCCTAGCATGATAAGAAGATTCAAAGAGAGTGAGATGCCAGCTCCTTTCATTCAGTCAGTACCTTCAAACATTTCTGGTATATGAAAAACAGTTTTTCAATGGCAAAAATCAATGAATATTGTAAATGCACAAACAGTAATATCTCCACATTGCACGGTGCAATTCTGAAATTTTTAGCTTTTTCCTGTTAATCCTAGCATGATAAAGAAGATTCAAAGAGAGTGAGATGCCAGCTCCCTTTCATTCAGTCAGTAGCTTCAAACATTTCTGGTATATGAAAAACATGTTTTTCAATGGCAAAAATCAATGAATATTGTAAATGCACAAACAGTAATATCTCCACATTGCAAGGTGCAATTCTGAAATTTTTTGCTTTTTCCTGCTAATCCTAGCATGATAAAGAAGATTCAAAGAGAGTGAGATGCCAGCTCCTTTCATTCAGTCAGTAGCTTCAAACATTTCTGGTATATGAAAAACATGTTTTTCAATGGCAAAAATCAATGAATATTGTAAATGCACAAACAGTAATATCTCCACATTGCACGGTGCAATTCTGAAATTTTTTGCTTTTTCCTGTTAATCCTAACATGATAAAGAAGATTCAAAGAGAGTGAGATGCCCAGCTCCTTTCATTCAGTCAGTAGCTTCAAAACATTTCTGGTATATGAAAAACATGTTTTTCAATGGCAAAAATCAATGAATATTGTAAATGCACAAACAGTAATATCTCCACATTGCAAGGTGCAATTCTGAAATTTTTTGCTTTTTCCTGCTAATCCTAGCATGATAAAGAAGATTCAAAGAGAGTGAGATGCCAGCTCCTTTCATTCAGTCAGTAGCTTCAAACATTTCTGGTATATGAAAAAACATGTTTTTCAATGGCAAAAATCAATGAATATTGTAAATGCACAAACAGTAATATCTCCACATTGCACGGTGCAATTCTGAAATTTTTAGCTTTATCCTGTTAATCCTAGCATGATAAAGAAGATTCAAAGAGAGTGAGATGCCAGCTCCTTTCATTCAGTCAGTAGCTTCAAACATTTCTGGTATATGAAAAACATGTTTTTTCAATGGCAAAAATCAATGAATATTGTAAATGCACAAACAGTAATATCTCCACATTGCAAGGTGCAATTCTGAAATTTTTTGCTTTTTCCTGTTAATCCTAGCATGATAAAGAAGATTCAAAGAGAGTGAGATGCCAGCTCCTTTCATTCAGTCAGTAGCTTCAAACATTTCTGGTATATGAAAAACATGTTTTTCAATGGCAAAAATCAATGAATATTGTAAATGCACAAACTAATATCTCCACATTGCAAGGTGCAATTCTGAAATTTTTTGCTTTTTCCTGCTAATCCTAGCATGATAAAGAAGATTCAAAGAGAGTGAGATGCCAGCTCCTTTCATTCAGTCAGTAGCTTCAAACATTTCTGGTATATGAAAAACATGTTTTTCAATGGCAAAAATCAATGAATATTGTAAATGCACAAACAGTAATATCTCCACATTGCACGGTGCAATTCTGAAATTTTTAGCTTTTTCCTGTTAATCCTAGCATGATAAAGAAGATTCAAAGAGAGTGAGATGCCAGCTCCTTTCATTCAGTCAGTAGCTTCAAACATTTCTGGTATATGAAAAACATGTTTTTCAATGGCAAAAATCAATGAATATTGTAAATGCACAAACAGTAATATCTCCACATTGCAAGGTGCAATTCTGAAATTTTTTGCTTTTTCCTGCTAATCCTAGCATGATAAAGAAGATTCAAAGAGAGTGAGATGCCAGCTCCTTTCATTCAGTCAGTAGCTTCAAACATTTCTGGTATATGAAAAACATGTTTTTCAATGGCAAAAATCAATGAATATTGTAAATGCACAAACAGTAATATCTCCACATTGCACGGTGCAATTCTGAAATTTTTAGCTTTTTCCTGTTAATCCTAGCATGATAAAGAAGATTCAAAGAGAGTGAGATGCCAGCTCCTTTCATTCAGTCAGTAGCTTCAAACATTTCTGGTATATGAAAAACATGTTTTTCAATGGCAAAAATCAATGAATATTGTAAATGCACAAACAGTAATATCTCCACATTGCAAGGTGCAATTCTGAAATTTTTTGCTTTTTCCTGTTAATCCTAGCATGATAAAGAAGATTCAAAGAGAGTGAGATGCCAGCTCCTTTCATTCAGTCAGTAGCTTCAAACATTTCTGGTATATGAAAAACATGTTTTTCAATGGCAAAAATCAATGAATATTGTAAATGCACAAACAGTAATATCTCCACATTGCAAGGTGCAATTCTGAAATTTTTTGCTTTTTCCTGCTAATCCTAGCATGATAAAGAAGATTCAAAGAGAGTGAGATGCCAGCTCCTTTCATTCAGTCAGTAGCTTCAAACATTTCTGGTATATGAAAAACATGTTTTTCAATGGCAAAAATCAATGAATATTGTAAATGCACAAACAGTAATATCTCCACATTGCACGGTGCAATTCTGAAATTTTTAGCTTTTTCCTGTTAATCCTAGCATGATAAAGAAGATTCAAAGAGAGTGAGATGCCAGCTCCTTTCATTCAGTCAGTAGCTTCAAACATTTCTGGTATATGAAAAACATGTTTTTCAATTGCAAAAATCAATGAATATTGTAAATGCACAAACAGTAATATCTCCACATTGCACGGTGCAATTCTGAAATTTTTAGCTTTTTCCTGTTAATCCTAGCATGATAAAGAAGATTCAAAGAGAGTGAGATGCCAGCTCCTTTCATTCAGTCAGTAGCTTCAAACATTTCTGGTATATGAAAAACATGTTTTTCAATGGCAAAAATCAATGAATATTGTAAATGCACAAACAGTAATATCTCCACATTGCAAGGTGCAATTCTGAAATTTTTTGCTTTTTCCTGCTAATCCTAGCATGATAAAGAAGATTCAAAGAGAGTGAGATGCCAGCTCCTTTCATTCAGTCAGTAGCTTCAAACATTTCTGGTATATGAAAAACGTTTTTCAATGGCAAAAATCAATGAATATTGTAAATGCACAAACAGTAATATCTCCACATTGCAAGGTGCAATTCTGAAATTTTTAGCTTTTTCCTGTTAATCCTAGCATGATAAAGAAGATTCAAAGAGAGTGAGATGCCAGCTCCTTTCATTCAGTCATTAGCTTCAAACATTTCTGGTATATGAAAAACATGTTTTTCAATGGCAAAAATCAATGAATATTGTAAATGCACAAACAGTAATATCTCCACATTGCACGGTGCAATTCTGAAATTTTTAGCTTTTTCCTGTTAATCCTAGCATGATAAAGAAGATTCAAAGAGAGTGAGATGCCAGCTCCTTTCATTCAGTCAGTAGCTTCAAACATTTCTGGTATATGAAAAACATGTTTTTCAATGGCAAAAATCAATGAATATTGTAAATGCACAAACAGTAATATCTCCACATTGCGAGGTGCAATTCTGAAATTTTTTGCTTTTTCCTGTTAATCCTAGCATGATAAAGAAGATTCAAAGAGAGTGAGATGCCAGCTCCTTTCATTCAGTCAGTAGCTTCAAACATTTCTGGTATATGAAAAACATGTTTTTCAATGGAAAAATCAATGAATATTGTAAATGCACAAACAGTAATATCTCCACATTGCAAGGTGCAATTCTGAAATTTTTTGCTTTTTCCTGCTAATCCTAGCATGATAAAGAAGATTCAAAGAGAGTGAGATGCCAGCTCCTTTCATTCAGTCAGTAGCTTCAAACATTTCTGGTATATGAAAAACATGTTTTTCAATGGCAAAAATCAATGAATATTGTAAATGCACAAACAGTAATATCTCCACATTGCACAGTGCAATTCTGAAATTTTTAGCTTTTTCCTGTTAATCCTAGCATGATAAAGAAGATTCAAAGAGAGTGAGATGCCAGCTCCTTTCATTCAGTCAGTAGCTTCAAACATTTCTGGTATATGAAAAACATGTTTTTCAATGGCAAAAATCAATGAATATTGTAAATGCACAAACAGTAATATCTCCACATTGCAAGGTGCAATTCTGAAATTTTTTGCTTTTTCCTGCTAATCCTAGCATGATAAAGAAGATTCAAAGAGAGTGAGATGCCAGCTCCTTTCATTCAGTCAGTAGCTTCAAACATTTCTGGTATATGAAAAACATGTTTTTCAATGGCAAAAATCAATGAATATTGTAAATGCACAAACAGTAATATCTCCACATTGCACGGTGCAATTCTGAAATTTTTTGCTTTTTCCTGTTAATCCTAGCATGATAAAGAAGATTCAAAGAGAGTGAGATGCCAGCTCCTTTCATTCAGTCAGTAGCTTCAAACATTTCTGGTATATGAAAAACATGTTTTTCAATGGCAAAAATCAATGAATATTGTAAATGCACAAACAGTAATATCTCCACATTGCAAGGTGCAATTCTGAAATTTTTTGCTTTTTCCTGCTAATCCTAGCATGATAAAGAAGATTCAAAGAGAGTGAGATGCCAGCTCCTTTCATTCAGTCAGTAGCTTCAAACATTTCTGGTATATGAAAAACATGTTTTTCAATGGCAAAAATCAATGAATATTGTAAATGCACAAACAGTAATATCTCCATATTGCACGGTGCAATTCTGAAATTTTTAGCTTTTTCCTGTTAATCCTAGCATGATAAAGAAGATTCAAAGAGAGTGAGATGCCAGCTCCTTTCATTCAGTCATTAGCTTCAAACATTTCTGGTATATGAAAAACATGTTTTTCAATGGCAAAAATCAATGAATTTTGTAAATGCACAAACAGTAATATCTCCACATTGCACGGTGCAATTCTGAAATTTTTAGCTTTTTCCTGTTAATCCTAGCATGATAAAGAAGATTCAAAGAGAGTGAGATGCCAGCTCCTTTCATTCAGTCAGTAGCTTCAAACATTTCTGGTATATGAAAAACATGTTTTTCAATGGCAAAAATCAATGAATATTGTAAATGCACAAACAGTAATATCTCCACATTGCAAGGTGCAATTCTGAAATTTTTTGCTTTTTCCTGTTAATCCTAGCATGATAAAGAAGATTCAAAGAGAGTGAGATGCCAGCTCCTTTCATTCAGTCAGTAGCTTCAAACATTTCTGGTATATGAAAAACATGTTTTTCAATGGCAAAAATCAATGAATATTGTAAATGCACAAACTAATATCTCCACATTGCAAGGTGCAATTCTGAAATTTTTTGCTTTTTCCTGCTAATCCTAGCATGATAAAGAAGATTCAAAGAGAGTGAGATGCCAGCTCCTTTCATTCAGTCAGTAGCTTCAAACATTTCTGGTATATGAAAAACATGTTTTTCAATGGCAAAAATCAATGAATATTGTAAATGCACAAACAGTAATATCTCCACATTGCACGGTGCAATTCTGAAATTTTTAACTTTTTCCTGTTAATCCTAGCATGATAAAGAAGATTCAAAGAGAGTGAGATGCCAGCTCCTTTCATTCAGTCAGTAGCTTCAAACATTTCTGGTATATGAAAAACATGTTTTTCAATGGCAAAAATCAATGAATATTGTAAATGCACAAACAGTAATATCTCCACATTGCAAGGTGCAATTCTGAAATTTTTTGCTTTTTCCTGCTAATCCTAGCATGATAAAGAAGATTCAAAGAGAGTGAGATGCCAGCTCCTTTCATTCAGTCAGTAGCTTCAAACATTTCTGGTATATGAAAAACATGTTTTTCAATGGCAAAAATCAATGAATATTGTAAATGCACAAACAGTAATATCTCCACATTGCACGGTGCAATTCTGAAATTTTTAGCTTTTTCCTGTTAATCCTAGCATGATAAAGAAGATTCAAAGAGAGTGAGATGCCAGCTCCTTTCATTCAGTCAGTAGCTTCAAACATTTCTGGTATATGAAAAACATGTTTTTCAATGGCAAAAATCAATGAATATTGTAAATGCACAAACAGTAATATCTCCACATTGCAAGGTGCAATTCTGAAATTTTTTGCTTTTTCCTGTTAATCCTAGCATGATAAAGAAGATTCAAAGAGAGTGAGATGCCAGCTCCTTTCATTCAGTCAGTAGCTTCAAACATTTCTGGTATATGAAAAACATGTTTTTCAATGGCAAAAATCAATGAATATTGTAAATGCACAAACAGTAATATCTCCACATTGCAAGGTGCAATTCTGAAATTTTTTGCTTTTTCCTGCTAATCCTAGCATGATAAAGAAGATTCAAAGAGAGTGAGATGCCAGCTCCTTTCATTCAGTCAGTAGCTTCAAACATTTCTGGTATATGAAAAACATGTTTTTCAATGGCAAAAATCAATGAATATTGTAAATGCACAAACAGTAATATCTCCACATTGCACGGTGCAATTCTGAAATTTTTAGCTTTTTCCTGTTAATCCTAGCATGATAAAGAAGATTCAAAGAGAGTGAGATGCCAGCTCCTTTCATTCAGTCAGTAGCTTCAAACATTTCTGGTATATGAAAAACATGTTTTTCAATGGCAAAAATCAATGAATATTGTAAATGCACAAACAGTAATATCTCCACATTGCAAGGTGCAATTCTGAAATTTTTTGCTTTTTCCTGCTAATCCTAGCATGATAAAGAAGATTCAAAGAGAGTGAGATGCCAGCTCCTTTCATTCAGTCAGTAGCTTCAAACATTTCTGGTATATGAAAAACATGTTTTTCAATGGCAAAAATCAATGAATATTGTAAATGCACAAACAGTAATATCTCCACATTGCACGGTGCAATTCTGAAATTTTTAG
>NW_027370056.1:0-38562 GCF_046119375.1 Phyllobates terribilis
TTTGTGCATTTACAATATTCATTGATTTTTGCCATTGAAAAACATGTTTTTCATATACCAGAAATGTTTGAAGCTACTGACTGAATGAAAGGAGCTGGCATCTCACTCTCTTTGAATCTTCTTTATCATGCTAGGATTAGCAGGAAAAAGCTAAAAATTTCAGAATTGCACCTTGCAATGTGGAGATATTACTGTTTGTGCATTAACAATATTCATTGATTTTTGCCATTGAAAAACATGTTTTTCATATACCAGAAATGTTTGAAGCTACTGACTGAATGAAAGGAGCTGGCATCTCACTCTCTTTGAATCTTCTTTATCATGCTAGGATTAACAGGAAAAAGCTAAAAATTTCAGAATTGCACCGTGCAATGTGGAGATATTACTGTTTGTGCATTTACAATATTCATTGATTTTTGCCATTGAAAAACATGTTTTTCATATACCAGAAATGTTTGAAGCTACTGACTGAATGAAAGGAGCTGGCATCTCACTCTCTTTGAATCTTCTTTATCATGCTAGGATTAGCAGGAAAAAGCTAAAAATTTCAGAATTGCACCGTGCAATGTGGAGATATTACTGTTTGTGCATTTACAATATTCATTGATTTTTGCCATTGAAAAACATGTTTTTCATATACCAGAAATGTTTGAAGCTACTGACTGAATGAAAGGAGCTGGCATCTCACTCTCTTTGAATCTTCTTTATCATGCTAGGATTAGCAGGAAAAAGCTAAAAATTTCAGAATTGCACCGTGCAATGTGGAGATATTACTGTTTGTGCATTTACAATATTCATTGATTTTTGCCATTGAAAAACATGTTTTTCATATACCAGAAATGTTTGAAGCTACTGACTGAATGAAAGGAGCTGGCATCTCACTCTCTTTGAATCTTCTTTATCATGCTAGGATTAACAGGAAAAAGCAAAAAATTTCAGAATTGCACCTTGCAATGTGGAGATATTACTGTTTGTGCATTTACAATATTCATTGATTTTTGCCATTGAAAAACATGTTTTTCATATACCAGAAATGTTTGAAGCTACTGACTGAATGAAAGGAGCTGGCATCTCACTCTCTTTGAATCTTCTTTATCATGCTAGGATTAACAGGAAAAAGCTAAAAATTTCAGAATTGCACCGTGCAATGTGGAGATATTACTGTTTGTGCATTTACAATATTCATTGATTTTTGCCATTGAAAAACATGTTTTTCATATACCAGAAATGTTTCAAGCTACTGACTGAATGAAAGGAGCTGGCATCTCACTCTCTTTGAATCTTCTTTATCATGCTAGGATTAACAGGAAAAAGCAAAAAATTTCAGAATTGCACCTTGCAATGTGGAGATATTACTGTTTGTGCATTTACAATATTCATTGATTTTTGCCATTGAAAAACATGTTTTTCAAATACCAGAAATGTTTGAAGCTACTGACTGAATGAAAGGAGCTGGCATCTCACTCTCTTTGAATCTTCTTTATCATGCTAGGATTAACAGGAAAAAGCTAAAAATTTCAGAATTGCACCTTGCAATGTGGAGATATTACTGTTTGTGCATTTACAATATTCATTGATTTTTGCCATTGAAAAACATCCAGAAATGTTTGAAGCTACTGACTGAATGAAAGGAGCTGGCATCTCACTCTCTTTGAATCTTCTTTATCATGCTAGGATTAGCAGGAAAAAGCAAAAAATTTCAAAATTGCACCGTGCAATGTGGAGATATTACTGTTTGTGCATTTACAATATTCATTGATTTTTGCCATTGAAAAACGTCCAGAAATGTTTGAAGCTACTGACTGAATGAAAGGAGCTGGCATCTCACTCTCTTTGAATCTTCTTTATCATGCTAGGATTAACAGGAAAAAGCTAAAAATTTCAGAATTGCACCTTGCAATGTGGAGATATTACTGTTTGTGCATTTACAATATTCATTGATTTTTGCCATTGAAAAACATGTTTTTCATATACCAGAAATGTTTGAAGCTACTGACTGAATGAAAGGAGCTGGCATCTCACTCTCTTTGAATCTTCTTTATCATGCTAGGATTAGCAGGAAAAAGCAAAAAATTTCAGAATTGCACCTTGCAATGTGGAGATATTACTGTTTGTGCATTTACAATATTCATTGATTTTTGCCATTGAAAAACATGTTTTTCATATACCAGAAATGTTTGAAGCTACTGACTGAATGAAAGGAGCTGGCATCTCACTCTCTTTGAATCTTCTTTATCATGCTAGGATTAGCAGGAAAAAGCAAAAAATTTCAGAATTGCACCGTGCAATGTGGAGATATTACTGTTTGTGCATTTACAATATTCATTGATTTTTGCCATTGAAAAACGTCCAGAAATGTTTGAAGCTACTGACTGAATGAAAGGAGCTGGCATCTCACTCTCTTTGAATCTTCTTTATCATGCTAGGATTAACAGGAAAAAGCTAAAAATTTCAGAATTGCACCGTGCAATGTGGAGATATTACTGTTTGTGCATTTACAATATTCATTGATTTTTGCCATTGAAAAACATGTTTTTCATATACCAGAAATGTTTGAAGCTACTGACTGAATGAAAGGAGCTGGCATCTCACTCTCTTTGAATCTTCTTTATCATGCTAGGATTAGCAGGAAAAAGCTAAAAATTTCAGAATTGCACCTTGCAATGTGGAGATATTACTGTTTGTGCATTTACAATATTCATTGATTTTTGCCATTGAAAAACATGTTTTTCATATACCAGAAATGTTTGAAGCTACTGACTGAATGAAAGGAGCTGGCATCTCACTCTCTTTGAATCTTCTTTATCATGCTAGGATTAACAGGAAAAAGCAAAAAATTTCAGAATTGCACCTTGCAATGTGGAGATATTACTGTTTGTGCATTTACAATATTCATTGATTTTTGCCATTGAAAAACGTCCAGAAATGTTTGAAGCTACTGACTGAATGAAAGGAGCTGGCATCTCACTCTCTTTGAATCTTCTTTGTCATGCTAGGATTAACAGGAAAAAGCTAAAAATTTCAGAATTGCACCTTGCAATGTGGAGATATTACTGTTTGTGCATTTACAATATTCATTGATTTTTGCCATTGAAAAACGTCCAGAAATGTTTGAAGCTACTGACTGAATGAAAGGAGCTGGCATCTCACTCTCTTTGAATCTTCTTTATCATGCTAGGATTAGCAGGAAAAAGCTAAAAATTTCAGAATTGCACCGTGCAATGTGGAGATATTACTGTTTGTGCATTTACAATATTCATTGATTTTTGCCATTGAAAAACATGTTTTTCATATACCAGAAATGTTTGAAGCTACTGACTGAATGAAAGGAGCTGGCATCTCACTCTCTTTGAATCTTCTTTATCATGCTAGGATTAGCAGGAAAAAGCTAAAAATTTCAGAATTGCACCGTGCAATGTGGAGATATTACTGTTTGTGCATTTACAATATTCATTGATTTTTGCCATTGAAAAACATGTTTTTCATATACCAGAAATGTTTGAAGCTACTGACTGAATGAAAGGAGCTGGCATCTCACTCTCTTTGAATCTTCTTTATCATGCTAGGATTAACAGGAAAAAGCAAAAAATTTCAGAATTGCACCTTGCAATGTGGAGATATTACTGTTTGTGCATTTACAATATTCATTGATTTTTGCCATTGAAAAACGTCCAGAAATGTTTGAAGCTACTGACTGAATGAAAGGAGCTGGCATCTCACTCTCTTTGAATCTTCTTTGTCATGCTAGGATTAACAGGAAAAAGCTAAAAATTTCAGAATTGCACCTTGCAATGTGGAGATATTACTGTTTGTGCATTTACAATATTCATTGATTTTTGCCATTGAAAAACGTCCAGAAATGTTTGAAGCTACTGACTGAATGAAAGGAGCTGGCATCTCACTCTCTTTGAATCTTCTTTATCATGCTAGGATTAGCAGGAAAAAGCTAAAAATTTCAGAATTGCACCGTGCAATGTGGAGATATTACTGTTTGTGCATTTACAATATTCATTGATTTTTGCCATTGAAAAACATGTTTTTCATATACCAGAAATGTTTGAAGCTACTGACTGAATGAAAGGAGCTGGCATCTCACTCTCTTTGAATCTTCTTTATCATGCTAGGATTAGCAGGAAAAAGCTAAAAATTTCAGAATTGCACCGTGCAATGTGGAGATATTACTGTTTGTGCATTTACAATATTCATTGATTTTTGCCATTGAAAAACATGTTTTTCATATACCAGAAATGTTTGAAGCTACTGACTGAATGAAAGGAGCTGGCATCTCACTCTCTTTGAATCTTCTTTATCATGCTAGGATTAACAGGAAAAAGCAAAAAATTTCAGATTGCACCTTGCAATGTGGAGATATTACTGTTTGTGCATTTACAATATTCATTGATTTTTGCCATTGAAAAACATGTTTTTCATATACCAGAAATGTTTGAAGCTACTGACTGAATGAAAGGAGCTGGCATCTCACTCTCTTTGAATCTTCTTTATCATGCTAGGATTAACAGGAAAAAGCTAAAAATTTCAGAATTGCACCGTGCAATGTGGAGATATTACTGTTTGTGCATTTACAATATTCATTGATTTTTGCCATTGAAAAACATGTTTTTCATATACCAGAAATGTTTGAAGCTACTGACTGAATGAAAGGAGCTGGCATCTCACTCTCTTTGAATCTTCTTTATCATGCTAGGATTAACAGGAAAAAGCAAAAAATTTCAGAATTGCACCTTGCAATGTGGAGATATTACTGTTTGTGCATTTACAATATTCATTGATTTTTGCCATTGAAAAACATGTTTTTCATATACCAGAAATGTTTGAAGTTACTGACTGAATGAAAGGAGCTGGCATCTCACTCTCTTTGAATCTTCTTTATCATGCTAGGATTAACAGGAAAAAGCTAAAAATTTCAGAATTGCACCTTGCAATGTGGAGATATTACTGTTTGTGCATTTACAATATTCATTGATTTTTGCCATTGAAAAACGTCCAGAAATGTTTGAAGCTACTGACTGAATGAAAGGAGCTGGCATCTCACTCTCTTTGAATCTTCTTTATCATGCTAGGATTAGCAGGAAAAAGCAAAAAATTTCAGAATTGCACCGTGCAATGTGGAGATAATACTGTTTGTGCATTTACAATATTCATTGATTTTTGCCATTGAAAAACGTCCAGAAATGTTTGAAGCTACTGACTGAATGAAAGGAGCTGGCATCTCACTCTCTTTGAATCTTCTTTATCATGCTAGGATTAACAGGAAAAAGCTAAAAATTTCAGAATTGCACCTTGCAATGTGGAGATATTACTGTTTGTGCATTTACAATATTCATTGATTTTTGCCATTGAAAAACATGTTTTTCATATACCAGAAATGTTTGAAGCTACTGACTGAATGAAAGGAGCTGGCATCTCACTCTCTTTGAATCTTCTTTATCATGCTAGGATTAGCAGGAAAAAGCAAAAAATTTCAGAATTGCACCTTGCAATGTGGAGATATTACTGTTTGTGCATTTACAATATTCATTGATTTTTGCCATTGAAAAACGTCCAGAAATGTTTGAAGCTACTGACTGAATGAAAGGAGCTGGCATCTCACTCTCTTTGAATCTTCTTTATCATGCTAGGATTAACAGGAAAAAGCTAAAAATTTCAGAATTGCACCGTGCAATGTGGAGATATTACTGTTTGTGCATTTACAATATTCATTGATTTTTGCCATTGAAAAACATGTTTTTCATATACCAGAAATGTTTGAAGCTACTGACTGAATGAAAGGAGCTGGCATCTCACTCTCTTTGAATCTTCTTTATCATGCTAGGATTAACAGGAAAAAGCTAAAAATTTCAGAATTGCACCGTGCAATGTGGAGATATTACTGTTTGTGCATTTACAATATTCATTGATTTTTGACATTGAAAAACATGTTTTTCATATACCAGAAATGTTTGAAGCTACTGACTGAATGAAAGGAGCTGGCATCTCACTCTCTTTGAATCTTCTTTATCATGCTAGGATTAGCAGGAAAAAGCTAAAAATTTCAGAATTGCACCTTGCAATGTGGAGATATTACTGTTTGTGCATTTACAATATTCATTGATTTTTGCCATTGAAAAACGTCCAGAAATGTTTGAAGCTACTGACTGAATGAAAGGAGCTGGCATCTCACTCTCTTTGAATCTTCTTTATCATGCTAGGATTAGCAGGAAAAAGCAAAAAATTTCAAAATTGCACCGTGCAATGTGGAGATATTACTGTTTGTGCATTTACAATATTCATTGATTTTTGCCATTGAAAAACGTCCAGAAATGTTTGAAGCTACTGACTGAATGAAAGGAGCTGGCATCTCACTCTCTTTGAATCTTCTTTATCATGCTAGGATTAACAGGAAAAAGCTAAAAATTTCAGAATTGCACCTTGCAATGTGGAGATATTACTGTTTGTGCATTTACAATATTCATTGATTTTTGCCATTGAAAAACATGTTTTTCATATACCAGAAATGTTTGAAGCTACTGACTGAATGAAAGGAGCTGGCATCTCACTCTCTTTGAATCTTCTTTATCATGCTAGGATTAGCAGGAAAAAGCAAAAAATTTCAGATTTGCACCTTGCAATGTGGAGATATTACTGTTTGTGCATTTACAATATTCATTGATTTTTGCCATTGAAAAACGTCCAGAAATGTTTGAAGCTACTGACTGAATGAAAGGAGCTGGCATCTCACTCTCTTTGAATCTTCTTTATCATGCTAGGATTAACAGGAAAAAGCTAAAAATTTCAGAATTGCACCGTGCAATGTGGAGATATTACTGTTTGTGCATTTACAATATTCATTGATTTTTGCCATTGAAAAACATGTTTTTCATATACCAGAAATGTTTGAAGCTACTGACTGAATGAAAGGAGCTGGCATCTCACTCTCTTTGAATCTTCTTTATCATGCTAGGATTAACAGGAAAAAGCTAAAAATTTCAGAATTGCACCGTGCAATGTGGAGATATTACTGTTTGTGCATTTACAATATTCATTGATTTTTGCCATTGAAAAACATGTTTTTCATATACCAGAAATGTTTGAAGCTACTGACTGAATGAAAGGAGCTGGCATCTCACTCTCTTTGAAACTTCTTTATCATGCTAGGATTAGCAGGAAAAAGCAAAAAATTTCAGAATTGCACCTTGCAATGTGGAGATATTACTGTTTGTGCATTTACAATATTCATTGATTTTTGCCATTGAAAAACATGTTTTTCATATACCAGAAATGTTTGAAGCTACTGACTGAATGAAAGGAGCTGGCATCTCACTCTCTTTGAATCTTCTTTATCATGCTAGGATTAGCAGGAAAAAGCAAAAAATTTCAGAATTGCACCGTGCAATGTGGAGATATTACTGTTTGTGCATTTACAATATTCATTGATTTTTGCCATTGAAAAACGTCCAGAAATGTTTGAAGCTACTGACTGAATGAAAGGAGCTGGCATGTCACTCTCTTTGAATCTTCTTTATCATGCTAGGATTAACAGGAAAAAGCTAAAAATTTCAGAATTGCACCGTGCAATGTGGAGATATTACTGTTTGTGCATTTACAATATTCATTGATTTTTGCCATTGAAAAACATGTTTTTCATATACCAGAAATGTTTGAAGCTACTGACTGAATGAAAGGAGCTGGCATCTCACTCTCTTTGAATCTTCTTTATCATGCTAGGATTAGCAGGAAAAAGCTAAAAATTTCAGAATTGCACCTTGCAATGTGGAGATATTACTGTTTGTGCATTTACAATATTCATTGATTTTTGCCATTGAAAAACATGTTTTTCATATACCAGAAATGTTTGAAGCTACTGACTGAATGAAAGGAGCTGGCATCTCACTCTCTTTGAATCTTCTTTATCATGCTAGGATTAACAGGAAAAAGCAAAAAATTTCAGAATTGCACCTTGCAATGTGGAGATATTACTGTTTGTGCATTTACAATATTCATTGATTTTTGCCATTGAAAAACATGTTTTTCATATACCAGAAATGTTTGAAGCTACTGACTGAATGAAAGGAGCTGGCATCTCACTCTCTTTGAATCTTCTTTATCATGCTAGGATTAACAGGAAAAAGCTAAAAATTTCAGAATTGCACCGTGCAATGTGGAGATATTACTGTTTGTGCATTTACAATATTCATTGATTTTTGCCATTGAAAAACATGTTTTTCATATACCAGAAATGTTTGAAGCTACTGACTGAATGAAAGGAGCTGGCATCTCACTCTCTTTGAATCTTCTTTATCATGCTAGGATTAACAGGAAAAAGCAAAAAATTTCAGAATTGCACCTTGCAATGTGGAGATATTACTGTTTGTGCATTTACAATATTCATTGATTTTTGCCATTGAAAAACATGTTTTTCATATACCAGAAATGTTTGAAGCTACTGACTGAATGAAAGGAGCTGGCATCTCACTCTCTTTGAATCTTCTTTATCATGCTAGGATTAACAGGAAAAAGCTAAAAATTTCAGAATTGCACCTTGCAATGTGGAGATATTACTGTTTGTGCATTTACAATATTCATTGATTTTTGCCATTGAAAAACGTCCAGAAATGTTTGAAGCTACTGACTGAATGAAAGGAGCTGGCATCTCACTCTCTTTGAATCTTCTTTATCATGCTAGGATTAGCAGGAAAAAGCAAAAAATTTCAGAATTGCACCGTGCAATGTGGAGATAATACTGTTTGTGCATTTACAATATTCATTGATTTTTGCCATTGAAAAACGTCCAGAAATGTTTGAAGCTACTGACTGAATGAAAGGAGCTGGCATCTCACTCTCTTTGAATCTTCTTTATCATGCTAGGATTAACAGGAAAAAGCTAAAAATTTCAGAATTGCACCTTGCAATGTGGAGATATTACTGTTTGTGCATTTACAATATTCATTGATTTTTGCCATTGAAAAACATGTTTTTCATATACCAGAAATGTTTGAAGCTACTGACTGAATGAAAGGAGCTGGCATCTCACTCTCTTTGAATCTTCTTTATCATGCTAGGATTAGCAGGAAAAAGCAAAAAATTTCAGAATTGCACCTTGCAATGTGGAGATATTACTGTTTGTGCATTTACAATATTCATTGATTTTTGCCATTGAAAAACGTCCAGAAATGTTTGAAGCTACTGACTGAATGAAAGGAGCTGGCATCTCACTCTCTTTGAATCTTCTTTATCATGCTAGGATTAACAGGAAAAAGCTAAAAATTTCAGAATTGCACCGTGCAATGTGGAGATATTACTGTTTGTGCATTTACAATATTCATTGATTTTTGCCATTGAAAAACATGTTTTTCATATACCAGAAATGTTTGAAGCTACTGACTGAATGAAAGGAGCTGGCATCTCACTCTCTTTGAATCTTCTTTATCATGCTAGGATTAACAGGAAAAAGCTAAAAATTTCAGAATTGCACCGTGCAATGTGGAGATATTACTGTTTGTGCATTTACAATATTCATTGATTTTTGCCATTGAAAAACATGTTTTTCATATACCAGAAATGTTTGAAGCTACTGACTGAATGAAAGGAGCTGGCATCTCACTCTCTTTGAATCTTCTTTATCATGCTAGGATTAGCAGGAAAAAGCTAAAAATTTCAGAATTGCACCTTGCAATGTGGAGATATTACTGTTTGTGCATTTACAATATTCATTGATTTTTGCCATTGAAAAACATGTTTTTCATATACCAGAAATGTTTGAAGCTACTGACTGAATGAAAGGAGCTGGCATCTCACTCTCTTTGAATCTTCTTTATCATGCTAGGATTAGCAGGAAAAAGCAAAAAATTTCAGAATTGCACCTTGCAATGTGGAGATATTACTGTTTGTGCATTTACAATATTCATTGATTTTTGCCATTGAAAAACGTCCAGAAATGTTTGAAGCTACTGACTGAATGAAAGGAGCTGGCATCTCACTCTCTTTGAATTTTCTTTATCATGCTAGGATTAACAGGAAAAAGCTAAAAATTTCAGAATTGCACCTTGCAATGTGGAGATATTACTGTTTGTGCATTTACAATATTCATTGATTTTTGCCATTGAAAAACATGTTTTTCATATACCAGAAATGTTTGAAGCTACTGACTGAATGAAAGGAGCTGGCATCTCACTCTCTTTGAATCTTCTTTATCATGCTAGGATTAGCAGGAAAAAGCAAAAAATTTCAGAATTGCACCGTGCAATGTGGAGATATTACTGTTTGTGCATTTACAATATTCATTGATTTTTGCCATTGAAAAACATGTTTTTCATATACCAGAAATGTTTGAAGCTACTGACTGAATGAAAGGAGCTGGCATCTCACTCTCTTTGAATCTTCTTTATCATGCTAGGATTAACAGGAAAAAGCTAAAAATTTCAGAATTGCACCGTGCAATGTGGAGATATTACTGTTTGTGCATTTACAATATTCATTGATTTTTGCCATTGAAAAACATGTTTTTCATATACCAGAAATGTTTGAAGCTACTGACTGAATGAAAGGAGCTGGCATCTCACTCTCTTTGAATCTTCTTTATCATGCTAGGATTAACAGGAAAAAGCTAAAAATTTCAGAATTGCACCGTGCAATGTGGAGATATTACTGTTTGTGCATTTACAATATTCATTGATTTTTGCCATTGAAAAACATGTTTTTCATATACCAGAAATGTTTGAAGCTACTGACTGAATGAAAGGAGCTGGCATCTCACTCTCTTTGAATCTTCTTTATCATGCTAGGATTAGCAGGAAAAAGCAAAAAATTTCAGAATTGCACCTTGCAATGTGGAGATATTACTGTTTGTGCATTTACAATATTCATTGATTTTTGCCATTGAAAAACGTCCAGAAATGTTTGAAGCTACTGACTGAATGAAAGGAGCTGGCATCTCACTCTCTTTGAATCTTCTTTATCATGCTAGGATTAGCAGGAAAAAGCAAAAAATTTCAGAATTGCACCGTGCAATGTGGAGATATTACTGTTTGTGCATTTACAATATTCATTGATTTTTGCCATTGAAAAACATGTTTTTCATATACCAGAAATGTTTGAAGCTACTGACTGAATGAAAGGAGCTGGCATCTCACTCTCTTTGAATCTTCTTTATCATGCTAGGATTAACAGGAAAAAGCTAAAAATTTCAGAATTGCACCGTGCAATGTGGAGATATTACTGTTTGTGCATTTACAATATTCATTGATTTTTGCCATTGAAAAACATGTTTTTCATATACCAGAAATGTTTGAAGCTACTGACTGAATGAAAGGAGCTGGCATCTCACTCTCTTTGAATCTTCTTTATCATGCTAGGATTAACAGGAAAAAGCTAAAAATTTCAGAATTGCACCGTGCAATGTGGAGATATTACTGTTTGTGCATTTACAATATTCATTGATTTTTGCCATTGAAAAACATGTTTTTCATATACCAGAAATGTTTGAAGCTACTGACTGAATGAAAGGAGCTGGCATCTCACTCTCTTTGAATCTTCTTTATCATGCTAGGATTAGCAGGAAAAAGCTAAAAATTTCAGAATTGCACCGTGCAATGTGGAGATATTACTGTTTGTGCATTTACAATATTCATTGATTTTTGCCATTGAAAAACGTCCAGAAATGTTTGAAGCTACTGACTGAATGAAAGGAGCTGGCATCTCACTCTCTTTGAATCTTCTTTATCATGCTAGGATTAGCAGGAAAAAGCAAAAAATTTCAGAATTGCACCTTGCAATGTGGAGATATTACTGTTTGTGCATTTACAATATTCATTGATTTTTGCCATTGAAAAACATGTTTTTCATATACCAGAAATGTTTGAAGCTACTGACTGAATGAAAGGAGCTGGCATCTCACTCTCTTTGAATCTTCTTTATCATGCTAGGATTAACAGGAAAAAGCAAAAAATTTCAGAATTGCACCTTGCAATGTGGAGATATTACTGTTTGTGCATTTACAATATTCATTGATTTTTGCCATTGAAAAACATGTTTTTCATATACCAGAAATGTTTGAAGCTACTGACTGAATGAAAGGAGCTGGCATCTCACTCTCTTTGAATCTTCTTTATCATGCTAGGATTAGCAGGAAAAAGCTAAAAATTTCATAATTGCACCGTGCAATGTGGAGATATTACTGTTTGTGCATTTACAATATTCATTGATTTTTGCCATTGAAAAACATGTTTTTCATATACCAGAAATGTTTGAAGCTACTGACTGAATGAAAGGAGCTGGCATCTCACTCTCTTTGAATCTTCTTTATCATGCTAGGATTAGCAGGAAAAAGCTAAAAATTTCAGAATTGCACCTTGCAATGTGGAGATATTACTGTTTGTGCATTTACAATATTCATTGATTTTTGCCATTGAAAAACATGTTTTTCATATACCAGAAATGTTTGAAGCTACTGACTGAATGAAAGGAGCTGGCATCTCACTCTCTTTGAATCTTCTTTATCATGCTAGGATTAACAGGAAAAAGCTAAAAATTTCAGAATTGCACCTTGCAATGTGGAGATATTACTGTTTGTGCATTTACAATATTCATTGATTTTTGCCATTGAAAAACGTCCAGAAATGTTTGAAGCTACTGACTGAATGAAAGGAGCTGGCATCTCACTCTCTTTGAATCTTCTTTATCATGCTAGGATTAACAGGAAAAAGCAAAAAATTTCAGAATTGCACCTTGCAATGTGGAGATATTACTGTTTGTGCATTTACAATATTCATTGATTTTTGCCATTGAAAAACATGTTTTTCATATACCAGAAATGTTTGAAGCTACTGACTGAATGAAAGGAGCTGGCATCTCACTCTCTTTGAATCTTCTTTATCATGCTAGGATTAGCAGGAAAAAGCAAAAAATTTCAGAATTGCACCGTGCAATGTGGAGATATTACTGTTTGTGCATTTACAATATTCATTGATTTTTGCCATTGAAAAACATGTTTTTCATATACCAGAAATGTTTGAAGCTACTGACTGAATGAAAGGAGCTGGCATCTCACTCTCTTTGAATCTTCTTTATCATGCTAGGATTAGCAGGAAAAAGCAAAAAATTTCAGAATTGCACCTTGCAATGTGGAGATATTACTGTTTGTGCATTTACAATATTCATTGATTTTTGCCATTGAAAAACATGTTTTTCATATACCAGAAATGTTTGAAGCTACTGACTGAATGAAAGGAGCTGGCATCTCACTCTCTTTGAATCTTCTTTATCATGCTAGGATTAACAGGAAAAAGCAAAAAATTTCAGAATTGCACCGTGCAATGTGGAGATATTACTGTTTGTGCATTTACAATATTCATTGATTTTTGCCATTGAAAAACGTCCAGAAATGTTTGAAGCTACTGACTGAATGAAAGGAGCTGGCATCTCACTCTCTTTGAATCTTCTTTATCATGCTAGGATTAACAGGAAAAAGCTAAAAATTTCAGAATTGCACCGTGCAATGTGGAGATATTACTGTTTGTGCATTTACAATATTCATTGATTTTTGCCATTGAAAAACATGTTTTTCATATACCAGAAATGTTTGAAGCTACTGACTGAATGAAAGGAGCTGGCATCTCACTCTCTTTGAATCTTCTTTATCATGCTAGGATTAACAGGAAAAAGCTAAAAATTTCAGAATTGCACCGTGCAATGTGGAGATATTACTGTTTGTGCATTTACAATATTCATTGATTTTTGCCATTGAAAAACGTCCAGAAATGTTTGAAGCTACTGACTGAATGAAAGGAGCTGGCATCTCACTCTCTTTGAATCTTCTTTATCATGCTAGGATTAGCAGGAAAAAGCAAAAAATTTCAGAATTGCACCTTGCAATGTGGAGATATTACTGTTTGTGCATTTACAATATTCATTGATTTTTGCCATTGAAAAACATGTTTTTCATATACCAGAAATGTTTGAAGCTACTGACTGAATGAAAGGAGCTGGCATCTCACTCTCTTTGAATCTTCTTTATCATGCTAGGATTAACAGGAAAAAGCAAAAAATTTCAGAATTGCACCGTGCAATGTGGAGATATTACTGTTTGTGCATTTACAATATTCATTGATTTTTGCCATTGAAAAACGTCCAGAAATGTTTGAAGCTACTGACTGAATGAAAGGAGCTGGCATCTCACTCTCTTTGAATCTTCTTTATCATGCTAGGATTAACAGGAAAAAGCTAAAAATTTCAGAATTGCACCGTGCAATGTGGAGATATTACTGTTTGTGCATTTACAATATTCATTGATTTTTGCCATTGAAAAACATGTTTTTCATATACCAGAAATGTTTGAAGCTACTGACTGAATGAAAGGAGCTGGCATCTCACTCTCTTTGAATCTTCTTTATCATGCTAGGATTAACAGGAAAAAGCTAAAAATTTCAGAATTGCACCGTGCAATGTGGAGATATTACTGTTTGTGCATTTACAATATTCATTGATTTTTGCCATTGAAAAACATGTTTTTCATATACCAGAAATGTTTGAAGCTACTGACTGAATGAAAGGAGCTGGCATCTCACTCTCTTTGAATCTTCTTTATCATGCTAGGATTAACAGGAAAAAGCTAAAAATTTCAGAATTGCACCGTGCAATGTGGAGATATTACTGTTTGTGCATTTACAATATTCATTGATTTTTGCCATTGAAAAACGTCCAGAAATGTTTGAAGCTACTGACTGAATGAAAGGAGCTGGCATCTCACTCTCTTTGAATCTTCTTTATCATGCTAGGATTAGCAGGAAAAAGCAAAAAATTTCAGAATTGCACCTTGCAATGTGGAGATATTACTGTTTGTGCATTTACAATATTCATTGATTTTTGCCATTGAAAAACATGTTTTTCATATACCAGAAATGTTTGAACCTACTGACTGAATGAAAGGAGCTGGCATCTCACTCTCTTTGAATCTTCTTTATCATGCTAGGATTAACAGGAAAAAGCAAAAAATTTCAGAATTGCACCGTGCAATGTGGAGATATTACTGTTTGTGCATTTACAATATTCATTGATTTTTGCCATTGAAAAACGTCCAGAAATGTTTGAAGCTACTGACTGAATGAAAGGAGCTGGCATCTCACTCTCTTTGAATCTTCTTTATCATGCTAGGATTAACAGGAAAAAGCTAAAAATTTCAGAATTGCACCGTGCAATGTGGAGATATTACTGTTTGTGCATTTACAATATTCATTGATTTTTGCCATTGAAAAACATGTTTTTCATATACCAGAAATGTTTGAAGCTACTGACTGAATGAAAGGAGCTGGCATCTCACTCTCTTTGAATCTTCTTTATCATGCTAGGATTAACAGGAAAAAGCTAAAAATTTCAGAATTGCACCGTGCAATGTGGAGATATTACTGTTTGTGCATTTACAATATTCATTGATTTTTGCCATTGAAAAACGTCCAGAAATGTTTGAAGCTACTGACTGAATGAAAGGAGCTGGCATCTCACTCTCTTTGAATCTTCTTTATCATGCTAGGATTAGCAGGAAAAAGCAAAAAATTTCAGAATTGCACCTTGCAATGTGGAGATATTACTGTTTGTGCATTTACAATATTCATTGATTTTTGCCATTGAAAAACGTCCAGAAATGTTTGAAGCTACTGACTGAATGAAAGGAGCTGGCATCTCACTCTCTTTGAATCTTCTTTATCATGCTAGGATTAACAGGAAAAAGCAAAAAATTTCAGAATTGCACCTTGCAATGTGGAGATATTACTGTTTGTGCATTTACAATATTCATTGATTTTTGCCATTGAAAAACGTCCAGAAATGTTTGAAGCTACTGACTGAATGAAAGGAGCTGGCATCTCACTCTCTTTGAATCTTCTTTATCATGCTAGGATTAACAGGAAAAAGCTAAAAATTTCAGAATTGCACCGTGCAATGTGGAGATATTACTGTTTGTGCATTTACAATATTCATTGATTTTTGCCATTGAAAAACATGTTTTTCATATACCAGAAATGTTTGAAGCTACTGACTGAATGAAAGGAGCTGGCATCTCACTCTCTTTGAATCTTCTTTATCATGCTAGGATTAACAGGAAAAAGCTAAAAATTTCAGAATTGCACCGTGCAATGTGGAGATATTACTGTTTGTGCATTTACAATATTCATTGATTTTTTCCATTGAAAAACGTCCAGAAATGTTTGAAGCTACTGACTGAATGAAAGGAGCTGGCATCTCACTCTCTTTGAATCTTCTTTATCATGCTAGGATTAGCAGGAAAAAGCAAAAAATTTCAGAATTGCACCTTGCAATGTGGAGATATTACTGTTTGTGCATTTACAATATTCATTGATTTTTGCCATTGAAAAACATGTTTTTCATATACCAGAAATGTTTGAAGCTACTGACTGAATGAAAGGAGCTGGCATCTCACTCTCTTTGAATCTTCTTTATCATGCTAGGATTAGCAGGAAAAAGCTAAAAATTTCAGAATTGCACCGTGCAATGTGGAGATATTACTGTTTGTGCATTTACAATATTCATTGATTTTTGCCATTGAAAAACGTCCAGAAATGTTTGAAGCTACTGACTGAATGAAAGGAGCTGGCATCTCACTCTCTTTGAATCTTCTTTATCATGCTAGGATTAGCAGGAAAAAGCAAAAAATTTCAGAATTGCACCTTGCAATGTGGAGATATTACTGTTTGTGCATTTACAATATTCATTGATTTTTGCCATTGAAAAACGTCCAGAAATGTTTGAAGCTACTGACTGAATGAAAGGAGCTGGCATCTCACTCTCTTTGAATCTTCTTTATCATGCTAGGATTAACAGGAAAAAGCAAAAAATTTCAGAATTGCACCTTGCAATGTGGAGATATTACTGTTTGTGCATTTACAATATTCATTGATTTTTGCCATTGAAAAACATGTTTTTCATATACCAGAAATGTTTGAAGCTACTGACTGAATGAAAGGAGCTGGCATCTCACTCTCTTTGAATCTTCTTTATCATGCTAGGATTAGCAGGAAAAAGCAAAAAATTTCAGAATTGCACCGTGCAATGTGGAGATATTACTGTTTGTGCATTTACAATATTCATTGATTTTTGCCATTGAAAAACATGTTTTTCATATACCAGAAATGTTTGAAGCTACTGACTGAATGAAAGGAGCTGGCATCTCACTCTCTTTGAATCTTCTTTATCATGCTAGGATTAGCAGGAAAAAGCTAAAAATTTCAGAATTGCACCGTGCAATGTGGAGATATTACTGTTTGTGCATTTACAATATTCATTGATTTTTGCCATTGAAAAACATGTTTTTCATATACCAGAAATGTTTGAAGCTACTGACTGAATGAAAGGAGCTGGCATCTCACTCTCTTTGAATCTTCTTTATCATGCTAGGATTAACAGGAAAAAGCTAAAAATTTCAGAATTGCACCTTGCAATGTGGAGATATTACTGTTTGTGCATTTACAATATTCATTGATTTTTGCCATTGAAAAACATGTTTTTCATATACCAGAAATGTTTGAAGCTACTGACTGAATGAAAGGAGCTGGCATCTCACTCTCTTTGAATCTTCTTTATCATGCTAGGATTAGCAGGAAAAAGCAAAAAATTTCAGAATTGCACCTTGCAATGTGGAGATATTACTGTTTGTGCATTTACAATATTCATTGATTTTTGCCATTGAAAAACATGTTTTTCATATACCAGAAATGTTTGAAGCTACTGACTGAATGAAAGGAGCTGGCATCTCACTCTCTTTGAATCTTCTTTATCATGCTAGGATTAGCAGGAAAAAGCAAAAAATTTCAGAATTGCACCGTGCAATGTGGAGATATTACTGTTTGTGCATTTACAATATTCATTGATTTTTGCCATTGAAAAACATGTTTTTCATATACCAGAAATGTTTGAAGCTACTGACTGAATGAAAGGAGCTGGCATCTCACTCTCTTTGAATCTTCTTTATCATGCTAGGATTAACAGGAAAAAGCTAAAAATTTCAGAATTGCACCGTGCAATGTGGAGATATTACTGTTTGTGCATTTACAATATTCATTGATTTTTGCCATTGAAAAACGTCCAGAAATGTTTGAAGCTACTGACTGAATGAAAGGAGCTGGCATCTCACTCTCTTTGAATCTTCTTTATCATGCTAGGATTAGCAGGAAAAAGCAAAAAATTTCAGAATTGCACCTTGCAATGTGGAGATATTACTGTTTGTGCATTTACAATATTCATTGATTTTTGCCATTGAAAAACATGTTTTTCATATACCAGAAATGTTTGAAGCTACTGACTGAATGAAAGGAGCTGGCATCTCACTCTCTTTGAATCTTCTTTATCATGCTAGGATTAGCAGGAAAAAGCTAAAAATTTCAGAATTGCACCGTGCAATGTGGAGATATTACTGTTTGTGCATTTACAATATTCATTGATTTTTGCCATTGAAAAACGTCCAGAAATGTTTGAAGCTACTGACTGAATGAAAGGAGCTGGCATCTCACTCTCTTTGAATCTTCTTTATCATGCTAGGATTAGCAGGAAAAAGCAAAAAATTTCAGAATTGCACCTTGCAATGTGGAGATATTACTGTTTGTGCATTTACAATATTCATTGATTTTTGCCATTGAAAAACATGTTTTTCATATACCAGAAATGTTTGAAGCTACTGACTGAATGAAAGGAGCTGGCATCTCACTCTCTTTGAATCTTCTTTATCATGCTAGGATTAACAGGAAAAAGCAAAAAATTTCAGAATTGCACCTTGCAATGTGGAGATATTACTGTTTGTGCATTTACAATATTCATTGATTTTTGCCATTGAAAAACATGTTTTTCATATACCAGAAATGTTTGAAGCTACTGACTGAATGAAAGGAGCTGGCATCTCACTCTCTTTGAATCTTCTTTATCATGCTAGGATTAGCAGGAAAAAGCTAAAAATTTCATAATTGCACCGTGCAATGTGGAGATATTACTGTTTGTGCATTTACAATATTCATTGATTTTTGCCATTGAAAAACATGTTTTTCATATACCAGAAATGTTTGAAGCTACTGACTGAATGAAAGGAGCTGGCATCTCACTCTCTTTGAATCTTCTTTATCATGCTAGGATTAGCAGGAAAAAGCTAAAAATTTCAGAATTGCACCTTGCAATGTGGAGATATTACTGTTTGTGCATTTACAATATTCATTGATTTTTGCCATTGAAAAACATGTTTTTCATATACCAGAAATGTTTGAAGCTACTGACTGAATGAAAGGAGCTGGCATCTCACTCTCTTTGAATCTTCTTTATCATGCTAGGATTAACAGGAAAAAGCTAAAAATTTCAGAATTGCACCTTGCAATGTGGAGATATTACTGTTTGTGCATTTACAATATTCATTGATTTTTGCCATTGAAAAACGTCCAGAAATGTTTGAAGCTACTGACTGAATGAAAGGAGCTGGCATCTCACTCTCTTTGAATCTTCTTTATCATGCTAGGATTAACAGGAAAAAGCAAAAAATTTCAGAATTGCACCTTGCAATGTGGAGATATTACTGTTTGTGCATTTACAATATTCATTGATTTTTGCCATTGAAAAACATGTTTTTCATATACCAGAAATGTTTGAAGCTACTGACTGAATGAAAGGAGCTGGCATCTCACTCTCTTTGAATCTTCTTTATCATGCTAGGATTAGCAGGAAAAAGCAAAAAATTTCAGAATTGCACCGTGCAATGTGGAGATATTACTGTTTGTGCATTTACAATATTCATTGATTTTTGCCATTGAAAAACATGTTTTTCATATACCAGAAATGTTTGAAGCTACTGACTGAATGAAAGGAGCTGGCATCTCACTCTCTTTGAATCTTCTTTATCATGCTAGGATTAGCAGGAAAAAGCAAAAAATTTCAGAATTGCACCTTGCAATGTGGAGATATTACTGTTTGTGCATTTACAATATTCATTGATTTTTGCCATTGAAAAACATGTTTTTCATATACCAGAAATGTTTGAAGCTACTGACTGAATGAAAGGAGCTGGCATCTCACTCTCTTTGAATCTTCTTTATCATGCTAGGATTAACAGGAAAAAGCAAAAAATTTCAGAATTGCACCGTGCAATGTGGAGATATTACTGTTTGTGCATTTACAATATTCATTGATTTTTGCCATTGAAAAACGTCCAGAAATGTTTGAAGCTACTGACTGAATGAAAGGAGCTGGCATCTCACTCTCTTTGAATCTTCTTTATCATGCTAGGATTAACAGGAAAAAGCTAAAAATTTCAGAATTGCACCGTGCAATGTGGAGATATTACTGTTTGTGCATTTACAATATTCATTGATTTTTGCCATTGAAAAACATGTTTTTCATATACCAGAAATGTTTGAAGCTACTGACTGAATGAAAGGAGCTGGCATCTCACTCTCTTTGAATCTTCTTTATCATGCTAGGATTAACAGGAAAAAGCTAAAAATTTCAGAATTGCACCGTGCAATGTGGAGATATTACTGTTTGTGCATTTACAATATTCATTGATTTTTGCCATTGAAAAACATGTTTTTCATATACCAGAAATGTTTGAAGCTACTGACTGAATGAAAGGAGCTGGCATCTCACTCTCTTTGAATCTTCTTTATCATGCTAGGATTAACAGGAAAAAGCTAAAAATTTCAGAATTGCACCGTGCAATGTGGAGATATTACTGTTTGTGCATTTACAATATTCATTGATTTTTGCCATTGAAAAACGTCCAGAAATGTTTGAAGCTACTGACTGAATGAAAGGAGCTGGCATCTCACTCTCTTTGAATCTTCTTTATCATGCTAGGATTAGCAGGAAAAAGCAAAAAATTTCAGAATTGCACCTTGCAATGTGGAGATATTACTGTTTGTGCATTTACAATATTCATTGATTTTTGCCATTGAAAAACATGTTTTTCATATACCAGAAATGTTTGAACCTACTGACTGAATGAAAGGAGCTGGCATCTCACTCTCTTTGAATCTTCTTTATCATGCTAGGATTAACAGGAAAAAGCAAAAAATTTCAGAATTGCACCGTGCAATGTGGAGATATTACTGTTTGTGCATTTACAATATTCATTGATTTTTGCCATTGAAAAACGTCCAGAAATGTTTGAAGCTACTGACTGAATGAAAGGAGCTGGCATCTCACTCTCTTTGAATCTTCTTTATCATGCTAGGATTAACAGGAAAAAGCTAAAAATTTCAGAATTGCACCGTGCAATGTGGAGATATTACTGTTTGTGCATTTACAATATTCATTGATTTTTGCCATTGAAAAACATGTTTTTCATATACCAGAAATGTTTGAAGCTACTGACTGAATGAAAGGAGCTGGCATCTCACTCTCTTTGAATCTTCTTTATCATGCTAGGATTAACAGGAAAAAGCTAAAAATTTCAGAATTGCACCGTGCAATGTGGAGATATTACTGTTTGTGCATTTACAATATTCATTGATTTTTGCCATTGAAAAACGTCCAGAAATGTTTGAAGCTACTGACTGAATGAAAGGAGCTGGCATCTCACTCTCTTTGAATCTTCTTTATCATGCTAGGATTAGCAGGAAAAAGCAAAAAATTTCAGAATTGCACCTTGCAATGTGGAGATATTACTGTTTGTGCATTTACAATATTCATTGATTTTTGCCATTGAAAAACGTCCAGAAATGTTTGAAGCTACTGACTGAATGAAAGGAGCTGGCATCTCACTCTCTTTGAATCTTCTTTATCATGCTAGGATTAACAGGAAAAAGCAAAAAATTTCAGAATTGCACCTTGCAATGTGGAGATATTACTGTTTGTGCATTTACAATATTCATTGATTTTTGCCATTGAAAAACGTCCAGAAATGTTTGAAGCTACTGACTGAATGAAAGGAGCTGGCATCTCACTCTCTTTGAATCTTCTTTATCATGCTAGGATTAACAGGAAAAAGCTAAAAATTTCAGAATTGCACCGTGCAATGTGGAGATATTACTGTTTGTGCATTTACAATATTCATTGATTTTTGCCATTGAAAAACATGTTTTTCATATACCAGAAATGTTTGAAGCTACTGACTGAATGAAAGGAGCTGGCATCTCACTCTCTTTGAATCTTCTTTATCATGCTAGGATTAACAGGAAAAAGCTAAAAATTTCAGAATTGCACCGTGCAATGTGGAGATATTACTGTTTGTGCATTTACAATATTCATTGATTTTTTCCATTGAAAAACGTCCAGAAATGTTTGAAGCTACTGACTGAATGAAAGGAGCTGGCATCTCACTCTCTTTGAATCTTCTTTATCATGCTAGGATTAGCAGGAAAAAGCAAAAAATTTCAGAATTGCACCTTGCAATGTGGAGATATTACTGTTTGTGCATTTACAATATTCATTGATTTTTGCCATTGAAAAACATGTTTTTCATATACCAGAAATGTTTGAAGCTACTGACTGAATGAAAGGAGCTGGCATCTCACTCTCTTTGAATCTTCTTTATCATGCTAGGATTAGCAGGAAAAAGCTAAAAATTTCAGAATTGCACCGTGCAATGTGGAGATATTACTGTTTGTGCATTTACAATATTCATTGATTTTTGCCATTGAAAAACGTCCAGAAATGTTTGAAGCTACTGACTGAATGAAAGGAGCTGGCATCTCACTCTCTTTGAATCTTCTTTATCATGCTAGGATTAGCAGGAAAAAGCAAAAAATTTCAGAATTGCACCTTGCAATGTGGAGATATTACTGTTTGTGCATTTACAATATTCATTGATTTTTGCCATTGAAAAACGTCCAGAAATGTTTGAAGCTACTGACTGAATGAAAGGAGCTGGCATCTCACTCTCTTTGAATCTTCTTTATCATGCTAGGATTAACAGGAAAAAGCAAAAAATTTCAGAATTGCACCTTGCAATGTGGAGATATTACTGTTTGTGCATTTACAATATTCATTGATTTTTGCCATTGAAAAACATGTTTTTCATATACCAGAAATGTTTGAAGCTACTGACTGAATGAAAGGAGCTGGCATCTCACTCTCTTTGAATCTTCTTTATCATGCTAGGATTAGCAGGAAAAAGCAAAAAATTTCAGAATTGCACCGTGCAATGTGGAGATATTACTGTTTGTGCATTTACAATATTCATTGATTTTTGCCATTGAAAAACATGTTTTTCATATACCAGAAATGTTTGAAGCTACTGACTGAATGAAAGGAGCTGGCATCTCACTCTCTTTGAATCTTCTTTATCATGCTAGGATTAGCAGGAAAAAGCTAAAAATTTCAGAATTGCACCGTGCAATGTGGAGATATTACTGTTTGTGCATTTACAATATTCATTGATTTTTGCCATTGAAAAACATGTTTTTCATATACCAGAAATGTTTGAAGCTACTGACTGAATGAAAGGAGCTGGCATCTCACTCTCTTTGAATCTTCTTTATCATGCTAGGATTAACAGGAAAAAGCTAAAAATTTCAGAATTGCACCTTGCAATGTGGAGATATTACTGTTTGTGCATTTACAATATTCATTGATTTTTGCCATTGAAAAACATGTTTTTCATATACCAGAAATGTTTGAAGCTACTGACTGAATGAAAGGAGCTGGCATCTCACTCTCTTTGAATCTTCTTTATCATGCTAGGATTAGCAGGAAAAAGCAAAAAATTTCAGAATTGCACCTTGCAATGTGGAGATATTACTGTTTGTGCATTTACAATATTCATTGATTTTTGCCATTGAAAAACATGTTTTTCATATACCAGAAATGTTTGAAGCTACTGACTGAATGAAAGGAGCTGGCATCTCACTCTCTTTGAATCTTCTTTATCATGCTAGGATTAGCAGGAAAAAGCAAAAAATTTCAGAATTGCACCGTGCAATGTGGAGATATTACTGTTTGTGCATTTACAATATTCATTGATTTTTGCCATTGAAAAACATGTTTTTCATATACCAGAAATGTTTGAAGCTACTGACTGAATGAAAGGAGCTGGCATCTCACTCTCTTTGAATCTTCTTTATCATGCTAGGATTAACAGGAAAAAGCTAAAAATTTCAGAATTGCACCGTGCAATGTGGAGATATTACTGTTTGTGCATTTACAATATTCATTGATTTTTGCCATTGAAAAACGTCCAGAAATGTTTGAAGCTACTGACTGAATGAAAGGAGCTGGCATCTCACTCTCTTTGAATCTTCTTTATCATGCTAGGATTAGCAGGAAAAAGCAAAAAATTTCAGAATTGCACCTTGCAATGTGGAGATATTACTGTTTGTGCATTTACAATATTCATTGATTTTTGCCATTGAAAAACATGTTTTTCATATACCAGAAATGTTTGAAGCTACTGACTGAATGAAAGGAGCTGGCATCTCACTCTCTTTGAATCTTCTTTATCATGCTAGGATTAGCAGGAAAAAGCTAAAAATTTCAGAATTGCACCGTGCAATGTGGAGATATTACTGTTTGTGCATTTACAATATTCATTGATTTTTGCCATTGAAAAACGTCCAGAAATGTTTGAAGCTACTGACTGAATGAAAGGAGCTGGCATCTCACTCTCTTTGAATCTTCTTTATCATGCTAGGATTAGCAGGAAAAAGCAAAAAATTTCAGAATTGCACCTTGCAATGTGGAGATATTACTGTTTGTGCATTTACAATATTCATTGATTTTTGCCATTGAAAAACGTCCAGAAATGTTTGAAGCTACTGACTGAATGAAAGGAGCTGGCATCTCACTCTCTTTGAATCTTCTTTATCATGCTAGGATTAACAGGAAAAAGCAAAAAATTTCAGAATTGCACCTTGCAATGTGGAGATATTACTGTTTGTGCATTTACAATATTCATTGATTTTTGCCATTGAAAAACATGTTTTTCATATACCAGAAATGTTTGAAGCTACTGACTGAATGAAAGGAGCTGGCATCTCACTCTCTTTGAATCTTCTTTATCATGCTAGGATTAACAGGAAAAAGCTAAAAATTTCAGAATTGCACCGTGCAATGTGGAGATATTACTGTTTGTGCATTTACAATATTCATTGATTTTTGCCATTGAAAAACATGTTTTTCATATACCAGAAATGTTTGAAGCTACTGACTGAATGAAAGGAGCTGGCATCTCACTCTCTTTGAATCTTCTTTATCATGCTAGGATTAGCAGGAAAAAGCAAAAAATTTCAGAATTGCACCGTGCAATGTGGAGATATTACTGTTTGTGCATTTACAATATTCATTGATTTTTGCCATTGAAAAACGTCCAGAAATGTTTGAAGCTACTGACTGAATGAAAGGAGCTGGCATCTCACTCTCTTTGAATCTTCTTTATCATGCTAGGATTAGCAGGAAAAAGCAAAAAATTTCAGAATTGCACCGTGCAATGTGGAGATATTACTGTTTGTGCATTTACAATATTCATTGATTTTTGCCATTGAAAAACGTCCAGAAATGTTTGAAGCTACTGACTGAATGAAAGGAGCTGGCATCTCACTCTCTTTGAATCTTCTTTATCATGCTAGGATTAACAGGAAAAAGCTAAAAATTTCAGAATTGCACCTTGCAATGTGGAGATATTACTGTTTGTGCATTTACAATATTCATTGATTTTTGCCATTGAAAAACATGTTTTTCATATACCAGAAATGTTTGAAGCTACTGACTGAATGAAAGGAGCTGGCATCTCACTCTCTTTGAATCTTCTTTATCATGCTAGGATTAGCAGGAAAAAGCAAAAAATTTCAGAATTGCACCTTGCAATGTGGAGATATTACTGTTTGTGCATTTACAATATTCATTGATTTTTGCCATTGAAAAACATGTTTTTCATATACCAGAAATGTTTGAAGCTACTGACTGAATGAAAGGAGCTGGCATCTCACTCTCTTTGAATCTTCTTTATCATGCTAGGATTAACAGGAAAAAGCTAAAAATTTCAGAATTGCACCGTGCAATGTGGAGATATTACTGTTTGTGCATTTACAATATTCATTGATTTTTGCCATTGAAAAACATGTTTTTCATATACCAGAAATGTTTGAAGCTACTGACTGAATGAAAGGAGCTGGCATCTCACTCTCTTTGAATCTTCTTTATCATGCTAGGATTAACAGGAAAAAGCTAAAAATTTCAGAATTGCACCTTGCAATGTAGAGATATTACTGTTTGTGCATTTACAATATTCATTGATTTTTGCCATTGAAAAACATGTTTTTCATATACCAGAAATGTTTGAAGCTACTGACTGAATGAAAGGAGCTGGCATCTCACTCTCTTTGAATCTTCTTTATCATGCTAGGATTAGCAGGAAAAAGCAAAAAATTTCAGAATTGCACCGTGCAATGTGGAGATATTACTGTTTGTGCATTTACAATATTCATTGATTTTTGCCATTGAAAAACATGTTTTTCATATACCAGAAATGTTTGAAGCTACTGACTGAATGAAAGGAGCTGGCATCTCACTCTCTTTGAATCTTCTTTATCATGCTAGGATTAACAGGAAAAAGCAAAAAATTTCAGAATTGCACCTTGCAATGTGGAGATATTACTGTTTGTGCATTTACAATATTCATTGATTTTTGCCATTGAAAAACGTCCAGAAATGTTTGAAGCTACTGACTGAATGAAAGGAGCTGGCATCTCACTCTCTTTGAATCTTCTTTATCATGCTAGGATTAACAGGAAAAAGCTAAAAATTTCAGAATTGCACCTTGCAATGTGGAGATATTACTGTTTGTGCATTTACAATATTCATTGATTTTTGCCATTCAAAAACGTCCAGAAATGTTTGAAGCTACTGACTGAATGAAAGGAGCTGGCATCTCACTCTCTTTGAATCTTCTTTATCATGCTAGGATTAGCAGGAAAAAGCTAAAAATTTCAGAATTGCACCGTGCAATGTGGAGATATTACTGTTTGTGCATTTACAATATTCATTGATTTTTGCCATTGAAAAACATGTTTTTCATATACCAGAAATGTTTGAAGCTACTGACTGAATGAAAGGAGCTGGCATCTCACTCTCTTTGAATCTTCTTTATCATGCTAGGATTAGCAGGAAAAAGCTAAAAATTTCAGAATTGCACCGTGCAATGTGGAGATATTACTGTTTGTGCATTTACAATATTCATTGATTTTTGCCATTGAAAAACATGTTTTTCATATACCAGAAATGTTTGAAGCTACTGACTGAATGAAAGGAGCTGGCATCTCACTCTCTTTGAATCTTCTTTTTCATGCTAGGATTAACAGGAAAAAGCAAAAAATTTCAGAATTGCACCTTGCAATGTGGAGATATTACTGTTTGTGCATTTACAATATTCATTGATTTTTGCCATTGAAAAACATGTTTTTCATATACCAGAAATGTTTGAAGCTACTGACTGAATGAAAGGAGCTGGCATCTCACTCTCTTTGAATCTTCTTTATCATGCTAGGATTAACAGGAAAAAGCTAAAAATTTCAGAATTGCACCGTGCAATGTGGAGATATTACTGTTTGTGCATTTACAATATTCATTGATTTTTGCCATTGAAAAACATGTTTTTCATATACCAGAAATGTTTGAAGCTACTGACTGAATGAAAGGAGCTGGCATCTCACTCTCTTTGAATCTTCTTTATCATGCTAGGATTAACAGGAAAAAGCAAAAAATTTCAGAATTGCACCTTGCAATGTGGAGATATTACTGTTTGTGCATTTACAATATTCATTGATTTTTGCCATTGAAAAACATGTTTTTCATATACCAGAAATGTTTGAAGCTACTGACTGAATGAAAGGAGCTGGCATCTCACTCTCTTTGAATCTTCTTTATCATGCTAGGATTAACAGGAAAAAGCTAAAAATTTCAGAATTGCACCTTGCAATGTGGAGATATTACTGTTTGTGCATTTACAATATTCATTGATTTTTGCCATTGAAAAACGTCCAGAAATGTTTGAAGCTACTGACTGAATGAAAGGAGCTGGCATCTCACTCTCTTTGAATCTTCTTTATCATGCTAGGATTAGCAGGAAAAAGCAAAAAATTTCAGAATTGCACCGTGCAATGTGGAGATAATACTGTTTGTGCATTTACAATATTCATTGATTTTTGCCATTGAAAAACGTCCAGAAATGTTTGAAGCTACTGACTGAATGAAAGGAGCTGGCATCTCACTCTCTTTGAATCTTCTTTATCATGCTAGGATTAACAGGAAAAAGCTAAAAATTTCAGAATTGCACCTTGCAATGTGGAGATATTACTGTTTGTGCATTTACAATATTCATTGATTTTTGCCATTGAAAAACATGTTTTTCATATACCAGAAATGTTTGAAGCTACTGACTGAATGAAAGGAGCTGGCATCTCACTCTCTTTGAATCTTCTTTATCATGCTAGGATTAGCAGGAAAAAGCAAAAAATTTCAGAATTGCACCTTGCAATGTGGAGATATTACTGTTTGTGCATTTACAATATTCATTGATTTTTGCCATTGAAAAACGTCCAGAAATGTTTGAAGCTACTGACTGAATGAAAGGAGCTGGCATCTCACTCTCTTTGAATCTTCTTTATCATGCTAGGATTAACAGGAAAAAGCTAAAAATTTCAGAATTGCACCATGCAATGTGGAGATATTACTGTTTGTGCATTTACAATATTCATTGATTTTTGCCATTGAAAAACATGTTTTTCATATACCAGAAATGTTTGAAGCTACTGACTGAATGAAAGGAGCTGGCATCTCACTCTCTTTGAATCTTCTTTATCATGCTAGGATTAACAGGAAAAAGCTAAAAATTTCAGAATTGCACCGTGCAATGTGGAGATATTACTGTTTGTGCATTTACAATATTCATTGATTTTTGCCATTGAAAAACATGTTTTTCATATACCAGAAATGTTTGAAGATACTGACTGAATGAAAGGAGCTGGCATCTCACTCTCTTTGAATCTTCTTTATCATGCTAGGATTAGCAGGAAAAAGCTAAAAATTTCAGAATTGCACCTTGCAATGTGGAGATATTACTGTTTGTGCATTTACAATATTCATTGATTTTTGCCATTGAAAAACATGTTTTTCATATACCAGAAATGTTTGAAGCTACTGACTGAATGAAAGGAGCTGGCATCTCACTCTCTTTGAATCTTCTTTATCATGCTAGGATTAGCAGGAAAAAGCAAAAAATTTCAGAATTGCACCTTGCAATGTGGAGATATTACTGTTTGTGCATTTACAATATTCATTGATTTTTGCCATTGAAAAACGTCCAGAAATGTTTGAAGCTACTGACTGAATGAAAGGAGCTGGCATCTCACTCTCTTTGAATTTTCTTTATCATGCTAGGATTAACAGGAAAAAGCTAAAAATTTCAGAATTGCACCTTGCAATGTGGAGATATTACTGTTTGTGCATTTACAATATTCATTGATTTTTGCCATTGAAAAACATGTTTTTCATATACCAGAAATGTTTGAAGCTACTGACTGAATGAAAGGAGCTGGCATCTCACTCTCTTTGAATCTTCTTTATCATGCTAGGATTAGCAGGAAAAAGCAAAAAATTTCAGAATTGCACCGTGCAATGTGGAGATATTACTGTTTGTGCATTTACAATATTCATTGATTTTTGCCATTGAAAAACATGTTTTTCATATACCAGAAATGTTTGAAGCTACTGACTGAATGAAAGGAGCTGGCATCTCACTCTCTTTGAATCTTCTTTATCATGCTAGGATTAACAGGAAAAAGCTAAAAATTTCAGAATTGCACCGTGCAATGTGGAGATATTACTGTTTGTGCATTTACAATATTCATTGATTTTTGCCATTGAAAAACATGTTTTTCATATACCAGAAATGTTTGAAGCTACTGACTGAATGAAAGGAGCTGGCATCTCACTCTCTTTGAATCTTCTTTATCATGCTAGGATTAACAGGAAAAAGCTAAAAATTTCAGAATTGCACCGTGCAATGTGGAGATATTACTGTTTGTGCATTTACAATATTCATTGATTTTTGCCATTGAAAAACATGTTTTTCATATACCAGAAATGTTTGAAGCTACTGACTGAATGAAAGGAGCTGGCATCTCACTCTCTTTGAATCTTCTTTATCATGCTAGGATTAGCAGGAAAAAGCAAAAAATTTCAGAATTGCACCTTGCAATGTGGAGATATTACTGTTTGTGCATTTACAATATTCATTGATTTTTGCCATTGAAAAACGTCCAGAAATGTTTGAAGCTACTGACTGAATGAAAGGAGCTGGCATCTCACTCTCTTTGAATCTTCTTTATCATGCTAGGATTAGCAGGAAAAAGCAAAAAATTTCAGAATTGCACCGTGCAATGTGGAGATATTACTGTTTGTGCATTTACAATATTCATTGATTTTTGCCATTGAAAAACATGTTTTTCATATACCAGAAATGTTTGAAGCTACTGACTGAATGAAAGGAGCTGGCATCTCACTCTCTTTGAATCTTCTTTATCATGCTAGGATTAACAGGAAAAAGCTAAAAATTTCAGAATTGCACCGTGCAATGTGGAGATATTACTGTTTGTGCATTTACAATATTCATTGATTTTTGCCATTGAAAAACATGTTTTTCATATACCAGAAATGTTTGAAGCTACTGACTGAATGAAAGGAGCTGGCATCTCACTCTCTTTGAATCTTCTTTATCATGCTAGGATTAACAGGAAAAAGCTAAAAATTTCAGAATTGCACCGTGCAATGTGGAGATATTACTGTTTGTGCATTTACAATATTCATTGATTTTTGCCATTGAAAAACATGTTTTTCATATACCAGAAATGTTTGAAGCTACTGACTGAATGAAAGGAGCTGGCATCTCACTCTCTTTGAATCTTCTTTATGATGCTAGGATTAGCAGGAAAAAGCTAAAAATTTCAGAATTGCACCGTGCAATGTGGAGATATTACTGTTTGTGCATTTACAATATTCATTGATTTTTGCCATTGAAAAACGTCCAGAAATGTTTGAAGCTACTGACTGAATGAAAGGAGCTGGCATCTCACTCTCTTTGAATCTTCTTTATCATGCTAGGATTAGCAGGAAAAAGCAAAAAATTTCAGAATTGCACCTTGCAATGTGGAGATATTACTGTTTGTGCATTTACAATATTCATTGATTTTTGCCATTGAAAAACATGTTTTTCATATACCAGAAATGTTTGAAGCTACTGACTGAATGAAAGGAGCTGGCATCTCACTCTCTTTGAATCTTCTTTATCATGCTAGGATTAACAGGAAAAAGCAAAAAATTTCAGAATTGCACCTTGCAATGTGGAGATATTACTGTTTGTGCATTTACAATATTCATTGATTTTTGCCATTGAAAAACATGTTTTTCATATACCAGAAATGTTTGAAGCTACTGACTGAATGAAAGGAGCTGGCATCTCACTCTCTTTGAATCTTCTTTATCATGCTAGGATTAGCAGGAAAAAGCTAAAAATTTCATAATTGCACCGTGCAATGTGGAGATATTACTGTTTGTGCATTTACAATATTCATTGATTTTTGCCATTGAAAAACATGTTTTTCATATACCAGAAATGTTTGAAGCTACTGACTGAATGAAAGGAGCTGGCATCTCACTCTCTTTGAATCTTCTTTATCATGCTAGGATTAGCAGGAAAAAGCTAAAAATTTCAGAATTGCACCTTGCAATGTGGAGATATTACTGTTTGTGCATTTACAATATTCATTGATTTTTGCCATTGAAAAACATGTTTTTCATATACCAGAAATGTTTGAAGCTACTGACTGAATGAAAGGAGCTGGCATCTCACTCTCTTTGAATCTTCTTTATCATGCTAGGATTAACAGGAAAAAGCTAAAAATTTCAGAATTGCACCTTGCAATGTGGAGATATTACTGTTTGTGCATTTACAATATTCATTGATTTTTGCCATTGAAAAACGTCCAGAAATGTTTGAAGCTACTGACTGAATGAAAGGAGCTGGCATCTCACTCTCTTTGAATCTTCTTTATCATGCTAGGATTAACAGGAAAAAGCTAAAAATTTCAGAATTGCACCTTGCAATGTGGAGATATTACTGTTTGTGCATTTACAATATTCATTGATTTTTGCCATTGAAAAACATGTTTTTCATATACCAGAAATGTTTGAAGCTACTGACTGAATGAAAGGAGCTGGCATCTCACTCTCTTTGAATCTTCTTTATCATGCTAGGATTAGCAGGAAAAAGCAAAAAATTTCAGAATTGCACCGTGCAATGTGGAGATATTACTGTTTGTGCATTTACAATATTCATTGATTTTTGCCATTGAAAAACATGTTTTTCATATACCAGAAATGTTTGAAGCTACTGACTGAATGAAAGGAGCTGGCATCTCACTCTCTTTGAATCTTCTTTATCATGCTAGGATTAGCAGGAAAAAGCAAAACATTTCAGAATTGCACCTTGCAATGTGGAGATATTACTGTTTGTGCATTTACAATATTCATTGATTTTTGCCATTGAAAAACATGTTTTTCATATACCAGAAATGTTTGAAGCTACTGACTGAATGAAAGGAGCTGGCATCTCACTCTCTTTGAATCTTCTTTATCATGCTAGGATTAACAGGAAAAAGCAAAAAATTTCAGAATTGCACCGTGCAATGTGGAGATATTACTGTTTGTGCATTTACAATATTCATTGATTTTTGCCATTGAAAAACGTCCAGAAATGTTTGAAGCTACTGACTGAATGAAAGGAGCTGGCATCTCACTCTCTTTGAATCTTCTTTATCATGCTAGGATTAACAGGAAAAAGCTAAAAATTTCAGAATTGCACCGTGCAATGTGGAGATATTACTGTTTGTGCATTTACAATATTCATTGATTTTTGCCATTGAAAAACATGTTTTTCATATACCAGAAATGTTTGAAGCTACTGACTGAATGAAAGGAGCTGGCATCTCACTCTCTTTGAATCTTCTTTATCATGCTAGGATTAACAGGAAAAAGCTAAAAATTTCAGAATTGCACCGTGCAATGTGGAGATATTACTGTTTGTGCATTTACAATATTCATTGATTTTTGCCATTGAAAAACGTCCAGAAATGTTTGAAGCTACTGACTGAATGAAAGGAGCTGGCATCTCACTCTCTTTGAATCTTCTTTATCATGCTAGGATTAGCAGGAAAAAGCAAAAAATTTCAGAATTGCACCTTGCAATGTGGAGATATTACTGTTTGTGCATTTACAATATTCATTGATTTTTGCCATTGAAAAACATGTTTTTCATATACCAGAAATGTTTGAAGCTACTGACTGAATGAAAGGAGCTGGCATCTCACTCTCTTTGAATCTTCTTTATCATGCTAGGATTAACAGGAAAAAGCAAAAAATTTCAGAATTGCACCGTGCAATGTGGAGATATTACTGTTTGTGCATTTACAATATTCATTGATTTTTGCCATTGAAAAACGTCCAGAAATGTTTGAAGCTACTGACTGAATGAAAGGAGCTGGCATCTCACTCTCTTTGAATCTTCTTTATCATGCTAGGATTAACAGGAAAAAGCTAAAAATTTCAGAATTGCACCGTGCAATGTGGAGATATTACTGTTTGTGCATTTACAATATTCATTGATTTTTGCCATTGAAAAACATGTTTTTCATATACCAGAAATGTTTGAAGCTACTGACTGAATGAAAGGAGCTGGCATCTCACTCTCTTTGAATCTTCTTTATCATGCTAGGATTAACAGGAAAAAGCTAAAAATTTCAGAATTGCACCGTGCAATGTGGAGATATTACTGTTTGTGCATTTACAATATTCATTGATTTTTGCCATTGAAAAACATGTTTTTCATATACCAGAAATGTTTGAAGCTACTGACTGAATGAAAGGAGCTGGCATCTCACTCTCTTTGAATCTTCTTTATCATGCTAGGATTAACAGGAAAAAGCTAAAAATTTCAGAATTGCACCGTGCAATGTGGAGATATTACTGTTTGTGCATTTACAATATTCATTGATTTTTGCCATTGAAAAACGTCCAGAAATGTTTGAAGCTACTGACTGAATGAAAGGAGCTGGCATCTCACTCTCTTTGAATCTTCTTTATCATGCTAGGATTAGCAGGAAAAAGCAAAAAATTTCAGAATTGCACCTTGCAATGTGGAGATATTACTGTTTGTGCATTTACAATATTCATTGATTTTTGCCATTGAAAAACATGTTTTTCATATACCAGAAATGTTTGAACCTACTGACTGAATGAAAGGAGCTGGCATCTCACTCTCTTTGAATCTTCTTTATCATGCTAGGATTAACAGGAAAAAGCAAAAAATTTCAGAATTGCACCGTGCAATGTGGAGATATTACTGTTTGTGCATTTACAATATTCATTGATTTTTGCCATTGAAAAACGTCCAGAAATGTTTGAAGCTACTGACTGAATGAAAGGAGCTGGCATCTCACTCTCTTTGAATCTTCTTTATCATGCTAGGATTAACAGGAAAAAGCTAAAAATTTCAGAATTGCACCGTGCAATGTGGAGATATTACTGTTTGTGCATTTACAATATTCATTGATTTTTGCCATTGAAAAACATGTTTTTCATATACCAGAAATGTTTGAAGCTACTGACTGAATGAAAGGAGCTGGCATCTCACTCTCTTTGAATCTTCTTTATCATGCTAGGATTAACAGGAAAAAGCTAAAAATTTCAGAATTGCACCGTGCAATGTGGAGATATTACTGTTTGTGCATTTACAATATTCATTGATTTTTGCCATTGAAAAACGTCCAGAAATGTTTGAAGCTACTGACTGAATGAAAGGAGCTGGCATCTCACTCTCTTTGAATCTTCTTTATCATGCTAGGATTAGCAGGAAAAAGCAAAAAATTTCAGAATTGCACCTTGCAATGTGGAGATATTACTGTTTGTGCATTTACAATATTCATTGATTTTTGCCATTGAAAAACGTCCAGAAATGTTTGAAGCTACTGACTGAATGAAAGGAGCTGGCATCTCACTCTCTTTGAATCTTCTTTATCATGCTAGGATTAACAGGAAAAAGCAAAAAATTTCAGAATTGCACCTTGCAATGTGGAGATATTACTGTTTGTGCATTTACAATATTCATTGATTTTTGCCATTGAAAAACGTCCAGAAATGTTTGAAGCTACTGACTGAATGAAAGGAGCTGGCATCTCACTCTCTTTGAATCTTCTTTATCATGCTAGGATTAACAGGAAAAAGCTAAAAATTTCAGAATTGCACCGTGCAATGTGGAGATATTACTGTTTGTGCATTTACAATATTCATTGATTTTTGCCATTGAAAAACATGTTTTTCATATACCAGAAATGTTTGAAGCTACTGACTGAATGAAAGGAGCTGGCATCTCACTCTCTTTGAATCTTCTTTATCATGCTAGGATTAACAGGAAAAAGCTAAAAATTTCAGAATTGCACCGTGCAATGTGGAGATATTACTGTTTGTGCATTTACAATATTCATTGATTTTTGCCATTGAAAAACGTCCAGAAATGTTTGAAGCTACTGACTGAATGAAAGGAGCTGGCATCTCACTCTCTTTGAATCTTCTTTATCATGCTAGGATTAGCAGGAAAAAGCAAAAAATTTCAGAATTGCACCTTGCAATGTGGAGATATTACTGTTTGTGCATTTACAATATTCATTGATTTTTGCCATTGAAAAACATGTTTTTCATATACCAGAAATGTTTGAAGCTACTGACTGAATGAAAGGAGCTGGCATCTCACTCTCTTTGAATCTTCTTTATCATGCTAGGATTAGCAGGAAAAAGCTAAAAATTTCAGAATTGCACCGTGCAATGTGGAGATATTACTGTTTGTGCATTTACAATATTCATTGATTTTTGCCATTGAAAAACGTCCAGAAATGTTTGAAGCTACTGACTGAATGAAAGGAGCTGGCATCTCACTCTCTTTGAATCTTCTTTATCATGCTAGGATTAGCAGGAAAAAGCAAAAAATTTCAGAATTGCACCTTGCAATGTGGAGATATTACTGTTTGTGCATTTACAATATTCATTGATTTTTGCCATTGAAAAACGTCCAGAAATGTTTGAAGCTACTGACTGAATGAAAGGAGCTGGCATCTCACTCTCTTTGAATCTTCTTTATCATGCTAGGATTAACAGGAAAAAGCAAAAAATTTCAGAATTGCACCTTGCAATGTGGAGATATTACTGTTTGTGCATTTACAATATTCATTGATTTTTGCCATTGAAAAACATGTTTTTCATATACCAGAAATGTTTGAAGCTACTGACTGAATGAAAGGAGCTGGCATCTCACTCTCTTTGAATCTTCTTTATCATGCTAGGATTAGCAGGAAAAAGCAAAAATTTCAGAATTGCACCGTGCAATGTGGAGATATTACTGTTTGTGCATTTACAATATTCATTGATTTTTGCCATTGAAAAACATGTTTTTCATATACCAGAAATGTTTGAAGCTACTGACTGAATGAAAGGAGCTGGCATCTCACTCTCTTTGAATCTTCTTTATCATGCTAGGATTAGCAGGAAAAAGCTAAAAATTTCAGAATTGCACCGTGCAATGTGGAGATATTACTGTTTGTGCATTTACAATATTCATTGATTTTTGCCATTGAAAAACATGTTTTTCATATACCAGAAATGTTTGAAGCTACTGACTGAATGAAAGGAGCTGGCATCTCACTCTCTTTGAATCTTCTTTATCATGCTAGGATTAACAGGAAAAAGCTAAAAATTTCAGAATTGCACCTTGCAATGTGGAGATATTACTGTTTGTGCATTTACAATATTCATTGATTTTTGCCATTGAAAAACATGTTTTTCATATACCAGAAATGTTTGAAGCTACTGACTGAATGAAAGGAGCTGGCATCTCACTCTCTTTGAATCTTCTTTATCATGCTAGGATTAGCAGGAAAAAGCAAAAAATTTCAGAATTGCACCTTGCAATGTGGAGATATTACTGTTTGTGCATTTACAATATTCATTGATTTTTGCCATTGAAAAACATGTTTTTCATATACCAGAAATGTTTGAAGCTACTGACTGAATGAAAGGAGCTGGCATCTCACTCTCTTTGAATCTTCTTTATCATGCTAGGATTAGCAGGAAAAAGCAAAAAATTTCAGAATTGCACCGTGCAATGTGGAGATATTACTGTTTGTGCATTTACAATATTCATTGATTTTTGCCATTGAAAAACATGTTTTTCATATACCAGAAATGTTTGAAGCTACTGACTGAATGAAAGGAGCTGGCATCTCACTCTCTTTGAATCTTCTTTATCATGCTAGGATTAACAGGAAAAAGCTAAAAATTTCAGAATTGCACCGTGCAATGTGGAGATATTACTGTTTGTGCATTTACAATATTCATTGATTTTTGCCATTGAAAAACGTCCAGAAATGTTTGAAGCTACTGACTGAATGAAAGGAGCTGGCATCTCACTCTCTTTGAATCTTCTTTATCATGCTAGGATTAGCAGGAAAAAGCAAAAAATTTCAGAATTGCACCTTGCAATGTGGAGATATTACTGTTTGTGCATTTACAATATTCATTGATTTTTGCCATTGAAAAACATGTTTTTCATATACCAGAAATGTTTGAAGCTACTGACTGAATGAAAGGAGCTGGCATCTCACTCTCTTTGAATCTTCTTTATCATGCTAGGATTAGCAGGAAAAAGCTAAAAATTTCAGAATTGCACCGTGCAATGTGGAGATATTACTGTTTGTGCATTTACAATATTCATTGATTTTTGCCATTGAAAAACGTCCAGAAATGTTTGAAGCTACTGACTGAATGAAAGGAGCTGGCATCTCACTCTCTTTGAATCTTCTTTATCATGCTAGGATTAGCAGGAAAAAGCAAAAAATTTCAGAATTGCACCTTGCAATGTGGAGATATTACTGTTTGTGCATTTACAATATTCATTGATTTTTGCCATTGAAAAACGTCCAGAAATGTTTGAAGCTACTGACTGAATGAAAGGAGCTGGCATCTCACTCTCTTTGAATCTTTTTTATCATGCTAGGATTAACAGGAAAAAGCAAAAAATTTCAGAATTGCACCTTGCAATGTGGAGATATTACTGTTTGTGCATTTACAATATTCATTGATTTTTGCCATTGAAAAACATGTTTTTCATATACCAGAAATGTTTGAAGCTACTGACTGAATGAAAGGAGCTGGCATCTCACTCTCTTTGAATCTTCTTTATCATGCTAGGATTAACAGGAAAAAGCTAAAAATTTCAGAATTGCACCGTGCAATGTGGAGATATTACTGTTTGTGCATTTACAATATTCATTGATTTTTGCCATTGAAAAACATGTTTTTCATATACCAGAAATGTTTGAAGCTACTGACTGAATGAAAGGAGCTGGCATCTCACTCTCTTTGAATCTTCTTTATCATGCTAGGATTAGCAGGAAAAAGCAAAAAATTTCAGAATTGCACCGTGCAATGTGGAGATATTACTGTTTGTGCATTTACAATATTCATTGATTTTTGCCATTGAAAAACGTC